>NC_139239.1:63029927-63333563 GCF_977018435.1 Lepisma saccharinum
ATAAGAACGAGAGTTAGAGAAAGATACATAGCCAAGAGGTAAAACAAGGGAAAGAGAGAGATATATAGACAAAGACATGATAACCAGATGGAAAAAATATTACGAAAGGAAAAGGTAGCTACACAGAGAAAATAGAAAAATAGAAATGAATATAAGAAGGATAATGAGAAACAGAGGGAGAGTGACATGACAACAGAGAGATATGTACATGAAGAAAGGTTCCTAAAATGATATTTGTTTTCAAAACGCATGCTTAAATTTCGGGCAAGGAACCATTTAAAGGGATTAGACCAAAAGTTAGGTGGAACAAAGATGGAGATGCATTCATTTGTTAAAAATTGATGATAAAATTTATTTTCGAAGGATTATAAAAGTTGATAAACTCTGCTGTAGATTTATCAGCATTTATTATGTTCAAACACTGTAATAATTAGTATAACGTTCTTGACTACTTTACCTGGCAACCTTCTTCTGATTAAAGCCTTTCTCCAACTACGAGCCGTCCGGGAACATTTTTCCATCCTGTATGTATGCAACCGCACAGTACAGATTTGTAGTTTTTACTGTTGTTCATTTGTTGCGTTGTACGGCGACACCCTGTATATTTTATGGTTATCATTCGTTGAGTATGCCTTTTCGTAGGTTCAACTACAATCCAATCATGTCATGAGTACGAGAGTGTGGAGTGAAGAAACGTAGCTAAAAGAAAACCTAGGTCTTCAAAATCAAATCTGAAATATGTCATTGCTTGTGTATCCATGTGAGAATGGCTGTGTGTATTGTGATGTGGGTAGTTATGAATTTGTGTTCAAGGCCTTATAAAATATAACCCGTGGCTGCACAGGCCCTCCCGACTACCAGTCTCCCTCCCACAATCCTACCTAGAGGTGTGGAGATCTTCAACCGGTAATGGGGCGAAACCCCAGCCGTTATAGGAGATTTCCCAGACCGGGTTACGCTACTCACTCGTAGCTCCCCAATTTCCTCACGATGGTGGTTGTTACCGGTCGAGAACCCAGAGACTGAACCCAGGCGGACTCGAACCCATGCCGTCCCGCAGTCGGAGCCCAAAGTACAGCGCCTTAGATCGTACGGCCACGGAGGAGGACTCAATAACGTATAGCAGTTATTATTATTATTAATCGGGTTATAGTTAAGAAGTTTAATATTTTATTCCTAAATACTTTGACTTGATATATTCTAATTTCGCCATCAATGACAGTGCCTAATACACTCAATCATTTCAATTTTTGGAAAAATTATTAATTTAGTAATATTTAGTTCGTAATGTATTTACTGCATGCTAATTTGTTGAGATATGATACACATCCCATAAAGTATGGGAAACTGTACATAAGTCAGCCGTGAAACAGTTTATGTGGGGAAGTAACATTATTTGACTCCGAGAAAGCATATTTATTAAACCACAAATAAATACAATATTCTTAGACCTTTTAAAAATTGTAATAAATATGAATTGCAATTAGCATACAAAAGCATAGTCTACTGAGGTTTATATAATGTACCAACTAAAAAAAAAGAGAGAGAGATTTCGTAGCAAGACGTTGCCTCGCCACAAGGGGGCCAGGATTGTGAGAGATGTGGTGCACACAACTTTTGCGATAAAAAGAGAAGTGGGGCGAGGAAAAAGGAAGAAAGACTGGAAGAAGAACTGTTGAGGGAGGGAAAGAATGTGTATAGGGGACAAAGTAAGAGACAGCTTAAAAGAAAACTAAATGTAAGAAAATATTGTAGAAAAAATCAAAACTATGTAGTGCGTACAACCTATGGCTCGCACAAAAAGAAAATTCTAAATACGTTGAATTAGTAGAGGTGTACGAACAACCAGAGGTGCATAAGTCGAAGTGGTCTGAACACTGAAAAACGTCTTGAGTTGGTGCTTCATTTGAACTACGATATGCTTCCGTGTGTCAATGACTGAAATTGTAAGCAACCTTAATGGACACCTTGGATATGCAACATGTTTGCTATTCTAATGGGAATAGTTTGGACCCGTTATTACCAGTAGCGGCTCGTGCCTAAAATAACAGGTGAAGAAGTATATTTATAGGCAATGAAAACAAATAGTAAGTGCCAGTGCCCCCCCCCAATTTAAAACGTCTTTTTTGTCTTCATCCGTCCATCTGGAAAATGGTGTCTGCAACAAATTACACACTAAGTCATTTACTGGGTTCATTGTAGAAACCACAGCTCAACACATGAACACAACACACGATAGGAAACGCGAAACACACACGCGGAACAAGATCTCGCGAGAACGCGAAGATTTTGCCACAAGCACTGGATGCGATGTTTTCTCCGACGAGAGAACTGCTTCATCTAGAAGGCGACACCCGTTCAAGGCCAACGCTAGGTGACGTCACCGTTGCCATGACAACCGGCTAAGTTTTCCGCAACCTAGCGGTGTTTGCTCTTGGGTTGGGACGAACTCAATACGTGCGTAGCGCCGAGCGGCGTGTTATTTGAGTATTATCGTGTGCGTTCTGCTGGGAAATAGTTTAATTTAACAAGCAAATGAAAAATGTCAATATTAATTTGAAAATTAGGTGAAAACATCTGCACTTGTTGCACTTGGCCAGCCGCCACTGGTTATTACCCTAAAATACGACGAAGTCTGTGTGAATTTCTGTAAAGAACTGTAGCACTGCCACTTTTAGGGAACTACCGTAGCCGTCTCGAGACAAAAAAAAAAACAGAACACGAACTACCAATTATTTTTACTTGGATGTTCGCAAATTTTACAGTGTTTTCTCTTCCTTCCTTTGAAATGTACTGAGGAATGAGATTTTTTCCCCATCCGATGCTAACCCCTTTCTGTTTCGCCGCTACCGAATTGAAAAAGAGGGAATCGTTTCTGAATGGCCGATGGTGATGGATGCGAGAAGTTCCTGGCAGCGGTTCCTTTTGTCCCGTGCTCGATGAACCTCGATAATTAGACCGACTGTCACCAGAGGTCTCTGCGTCTCGTAAATCACACATTCCTTCCTTTCGTCCAGGAACTTGAGGCAAAAAAGGACTATTTGGCTTATGAAGTTGGTCAGAATCAGTTCCAACCACTAAAGATTTTTTTTTCTTCACAAATTGAATTACAGTCATTTACAATTTTATACAATTTTTACATCCTCAAGACGTTTAATTGTTCTATTTTCATAGAGGTGAGGGTAGGAACATTTGGGCAAAGAAGAATTTAACAAAGTAACTTATTCTATTTGTTGCAATTGTTCAAAAATATTCAAAATACTCTATACACTCTTCTTTAAGACTATGAAAATAATTCTTAAGGATATAGTCACATTTAATTCGATTTTGGCAGAACTTTTACACTGACATACAGGACAGAACAATGTGGGCCTCCCCCATGGCGCAATGGTAGCGTCATTCCCTTGTAATCAAGGGGTCCCGGGTTCGATACCCAGTGGAGGCACAAGTGGTTCGGATTCCACTTTAAACTGTAGGTCCAGTCCCGATTAGCCTTACTGTGCATAAAGTGGACTTAAAACACCAAATCAAACCAAACCAAACAGAGCAATGTGTGGGCGGTCGGTCACATTGGTGCCAAGCTAATCTGGCGCTCATGGCCGACCTCAGATTTTAACCAATCATTTCCTTTCTTTCGGGGAATTCGCCAAAAGTGTAGTGCAGTGCGCTCTTTATACTTGACTTCTAGCATTGTTTCGGTGACAATAGTGAACAATAAAATGTGCATTGACTTGGTTTGTGAACCAATTATCGTGAGATACATCAATCAAGAACTATAACAATGGGAGGGCAGAAAACTGTGGCTTAAATGAAATAGGGAAATTGCATAACACTAACTACAATTTTCCATTAATAAAAATACGCACAAAGAATAAAAAAATCAAAATGTCATTAACCAACCCCTTTCACGCTCTCCAATAAAATTTTCAGTAAAGGGTTTTCCAATGTAACAGTTTGTCGACCATTTCGGTACATCAAAGAGAATATTTACAACTTTAGTGCCGCTTTCTTCTTTCTAAAAAAGGATTAAGTTACCGTGAAACATATTTCAGCACACACCAGAGCAGCAAGCAAATCACACTGGTGTGAAATCTCGTTAATGCTTGAAATTTAACATATAAAGATGCTCATACACTATTATCTTCGTTATAGTAGAATGCCTATAAATACGACTAAAATATATTTGTACATGATGGTAATTTTCATACACGTGTAACCTTGGTTCAACTCCAGATAGTGTCTCAAACTTACCTGCCAGAAAGTGGAATCTGGTCGCTCCTCGTCCCCCATACACATTCAGTCCTTTTGTGAGTAGAACACCCTGTATTACATTTGCTTAAGTTTTTTACTATTGTCTTTATTGAGCATGTTAATCAAGGTGGTAAATACTGTAAGGATTCTAGAGACGATGACGCTGTAAAGAAATCCATATCCAGGTAGATCCGGAAATCCATCTTTACTGAGTTGCAGCCTTGGAAGACACACACACACACACACACACACACACACACACACACAGGTAGTTGCTATAAAACACCTGTAGACTCACAGCGGATAGAGGACCACGAAACAAACAACATTTCTTAGTAACGTCTTGCTAGTTAATGTCTTGTTTCGACGCTATGAGCCTTCGACAAACGGCATTTTCTATTCTGTATGTATGCAACCACGCATAGATTCAGGGTTTCCACTGACATTTATTTTTTCTGTCAGAAAACAGCAAAAATTTTAATTCGCAACCAATCAAGGCAGACTTCTATACAAAACGTATAAAACCTTTCTTTAACGCAAAAACATAAAATTGAAAGTGCAATATAATGCAGGTTTAGATCTAAAGGGGGTTAAATACAACAATTTCACTACCGATGTGTCTGCTGGTAATATATAAGTCTTTTAGTAATATAAAAATATAAATAAATATAAAAAAATAAATATCAGTGGCAACCATGAAATCTGTGACGCATGACTGCATACATACGGGATAGAAAGTACCGTTTCTTGAGGGTGTGTAGCGTCGGAACGAGTAAAATGTTCCTAAGAAAACTTGTTCATCTTGATGACTTATACACGCTGTGAAAGTTATGCAAAAATACCTTGTGCGTGTGCATTGCTGGGCAATAACAACACAAGGAAAGTAGAAAATTAGATGACAATGCAGTGTGATTCAAAAGTCCTTTAACACCCCTATAAAATGTAAAGGAGTTAGGCTGGGTACAATTGTTCATGATAGAGACAGGTAAGGCCTAGGGAAACAAATTTGGTGTGTTCCAAGCGGATGTCCACCATTTTGATGGCCTTCATAGTAAATTCAACTCAAAATTTTTAAATGGGAAGAGGGTGATGTGATGTATCAAATCAGGATAGAATTTCACGAGAAATGCAATGGTGAAGGTTTTTTTCAACCTATCTTTAATCAGGAAATGTCATGACTGCATGATGGTAACAAATGTCTCATTTTCCTCACGTCCGCTTGGAACACACCAATATGGTTCTTTCTAGGCCTAACCTGTTTCTATCATGACCAATTGTACCTAGCCTAACTCCTTTACATTTTATAGGGGGTATTAAGGGACTTTTGAATCACCCTGTAGATTCTAGAAAGGAAATGTCAACGGTATACCTGCTTTCCAGGACATTTGAGGGTGGGTGGGGGTCACAATCTTTAGTAGTGATTTCTTGGTGATTGTAGTACTGATCCAAGACTATAATTAAGTAAAGATGTATTTCGAGACTTATTTGTAGTACCTACAGGAAATTGTAGATTACTGTAATTCTTTGAATTAAAGTAGCTATTGTAACACGCTGAACTGTGTTGTTCCGTTTATTAGTTTGTTTTATTACACTTTATGGATTGAAACTATAGTATTTAAGTTGAAACCAAACGGGTGTGCAAAATATATCCACCGATGATCGAATCAGAGACCCCTTGATTATTACGCTATCATGGAGGCTCATGTCGGTCATGTGATCGACAAATGTAAACAAGAGCACCAGATCTAAATCCAAAATAGGAATATTTTTAGTATGGTAACAGTTTCTGTTTGATTTGCAGGTGGGGCAAACACAGAGAATACCCCTTTTCTATACGTTTTTTTCTTAAACCTTATAGCTTTGTATGGAAAGAAAATACCATCAATGTTTGTTCATGCTAATCATCAAGAATTTGAAGTTTAAATATTACGTCTGGTTCCAGCTCACTTACTTTCGTATTCACATAAGACAGGCTTTCAAATATTTCATGAAAAAGGTGATTTTTAACTGTATGAATGAAAGATTTTTAAAAAAATACAGATTCTTAATAAATTTACCTTAAATATTAAACATTTGCTGTTTTCATTGTAATAAATTTCAATTGACTTGTGCAATATTATCATGAAAATTTTTCCGTAGCGTAACATTAATAAAAATTAAACATAATAAACAATAAGTTTGTTATATCATACTTACCTTCCAATGGTGTTTTTTTTTTTTTTTCAATTTTTTGAAGTACACTTACACTCTTTATAATGTGAGATCTTCAATCTCTAGATAACGTTATTCTTCTTCAGACAGTTCCTTTTTGATGGCTTAAATGTAGCCAAATAAATTACCTATTGGATTATTTGGTGTCTAATACGACTATTTCGAGAATAAATACATTATATAAAGGGTGATGCAAAACAACACACAACACGGTTTTACAAATGCTCTACGGTTTTTTTTCTATTTTTGATGTTAACGTTGAATTGCAGCATTGTGTGGTGGTCAAGTAACACAAAGTATAAGAGGCCAGTAACTATAGAAGATTTGGTAGCAACTCAAGAGTGTAGGTAGAATAGAAACAATGCTTGTTATAGATGTTATTTGGCACACATGACCTTCGACTTGAAAAAATCTTAGTTGAATCTGAGGTCATCGACAGAGAATTATTGTGCAAAGCTAAATTCATATAACTTAACCACAAAAGACTTTTAACAATAAAGTTTCAGGCTCTGCAGAGTAAATAATACCACAAATTTTAGAACTGTGGTCTCCGTGATAACATAACACCTAAGGTTCCGCTGGAGCTATCAGATATCTAAAAAAAGACTCTCATTTCTAAGGGACACACTGATATTTCAAATTCAAAAACTATATTTTTCATATATTTTTTTAAATATATTTTTTATATATTTACTTAGAATATATTGTATTGTATGCAGAATAATCTTCGAGTGAATCTTGTTGCATTTACTATTGAAAGTAGGCTTATGGCAAAACAACAAAGTTAGAGTTTGGAATAAGTACACTTTAACGTCAAATAGGCTAATCGGGACTGGATCTACAATTTAAACCAGGATTCGAAAATTTGTTAAATGAGGAAACTCATATATATATATATATATAAAATTGAGAGTATGGTCCACAAGAAGATTTCCTACAAGTTCTAGAAAGAATTTTAATCATATCAGCGTGCTTTTTTAAAGAGAGAAACATTTTTCTAAGATACTGCGCAGCCTTAAGGCGTAGATGTATTATTTCTTCACTCATCCATTTTTCACTATTAACTTAGATTAACTTAGAGAGATAGATAGCAACACGCCAAGATTTTGAAACACAAGAAGAATTTGAAAATTATATATCAAAATTAATAATCATATAACAATTTATTCATATGAACGTAGCGAAAATATATATTGACAAGTTTTCTTCATTAAAAAATAATATAAAAAAATTAAATGTCTTCAGATAATTTCCGTTACATTCAATGAGAAAAAATATTGAGCAGCTTTCTCAGGTATTTTTAAACAATGGAAAAATTATTTCTATGTCAATATTTACATGTGAAATTGTCTTTGACTGGTCTGTACAAAAACCGGGAATCACTAGCGTCCATTGCAGTACATGAACAATATGTCATTATCAGTACTTACGTCTTGTTTCCTCCGGCTCAGATACAAAACAGGTGGGAGGAGGAACTATTCTTTCATAATAACTTTTAAATTACGTGGTGAGCGAGCACTTTCAAATGTCTTTTTCGAGGAACTGAAGGAATGTAGTGGTTTGCTTATTCCCGCTGCAACAGTTCGTGCAGTGCGGAGATGTACGTTTGAGCCATCTGCAAGGTTTCGAACTTGGACAACTTCCGGTCGTTCCCAAGGGACGGAACTACGTCACGGAGTCTGTCAAAAGCGTCGTTCAAACTGTTCATGCGTCGTCTTTCTCTCGCGTTGGCAGCAAGTCGTCTCTTCTTCATGACTTCCACCGGTGGCGCTTTTTGAGGGCGTTTCTTCTGGTGCGCCTGGTTCGAGTCCCGGTTGTGACTTCTCTTCGGTTCTCTGTTCTCGTCTTCCTCTAACCTGGAGTTGCTGTAGAAATGTTCCTCATATTCGCACGCACTATCGTGTTGCTTGCTTGGAAAGGCACTGTTCTCCCCGTCGTTGTAATCACCAAAGTAATTATTGTTCGTTGGCGCCGGGTAATGCCAACTGTTATACATGGAACTGTCCTGGACTTTGGAGGCAGGCCCGATCTCCAAGAACTTTTTCTCTTCTACGGGGCTCGGGGTGGAGGCGTAGCTCTCCGGGCTGGACACGGGAGTGTGGTACCCATCCGAGCATCCGTCGGTTTTTCGCTGGTACGGGTAACTCGCCGGTGTCGAATTGCACAGGTACATGGTCATCGGGTTGTAGAAGTCGCCGGTGCCGGGAGGGGAAGGGGGATCGCTGTACGGTGACGAATAGGCGTGGTAGGACATCGCTGCACTGAAAAACGCCCACTGCTGTCACACACTCGCTCACACTGAGTACCAGCGGTCCTCACACGAGCATGGTGCACTCGATTCTCGCACGTTTCTTCAGCAAACTCTTGCTCCACCTGAAGACGATGGAACACTAAAACTCCTCCCATGGAGCGGTGGTAGCCACCACTGGGGCTACTGGAATGACGCGGCGTCACGTGACTCAAGGCCAGCCTTCCCTCTCCAGAAGTCGGCCGAAATCCCTCAGAGGCTGTTGCCGAGAGTGATTCTTCCATCTCCCCCCTCCTCCTTCTCCAACACCATTTACCTCCAGTTTCTTTCCAGTCTGTATTACCGCAGTCTCCTCTCCGAGCCCACCGAAACCAACACGATTAGTAATGAGTTAAAACAGAAGGCGCCTTTTGTGTATGCCTCTGAAAGAGGTTTTGGCCTTCAGACGGAAACTATATTAATCCTCATGAAAGAAAAGCCATGCCACATTAGACACAGACTCATGAACAAGAGTAGGAATGCTATTTGGGGATTTGGGTGCTCCAGGAAGAACATACACGTAATAGTCATGCTCTAGTGATTCTTTGGTAACATAAGTGATGAGAGATCAATGCTTGTGCAGGAATGCCATTCAAAATCATTGAAGTTAGTATTGGGCCTCAAGGGACTGTTGTGCCACGGAGTTTATATGGAATTTTAAGAAGGTATGAACTAAACTTAATTGGAGGTTCTTGGAAAAGTACTGGAATAGGTATTAACCAAAGTGGAAGTTTGTTGTAATGTAATCGGGACTGGACCTACAGTGGGATCAGAACCACTATGTTCCTCGAACTCGGGACCCCTTGATTGCAAGGCGACGACGTTACCACAACGCCATCGGGAGGCGCATGTGTGTGTGTGTGTGTGTGTGTGGATGTGTGTGTGTGTGTGTGTCTGTTTATGAAATTACTACGATATATTAATATACAAGACGTGGCACAAACTATATGTGTATTACGTAATGGTAAAAGATAAAGTTCCCTTTAGAGGTGATGTGATCAGCATTACGCTCTGGCCGCCTTTACCCCACAGGGTTGCGCCCAGGTACCCTTTATTTGAGTCTGGATGAGCCCCGGAGCCGCTTTATTCGGGGACAAGGCCGGAAAATCCGACCTTAGATCACCCACCCTGGGAATCGAACCCAGGTCTCTCGCGTGGTAGTCAGACGCCCAACCGACTATTTTTTTTTCCAAAAAGGAATGTCCCTAAGCGGTAATATCCTCGCTATTAGCTTTTTGCCTCAGTTTTCACATGTATCAATTTTTACTATAAATTCTCTGTTTTCTCATTGGGGCAAACACGAAGATCCATGTCCTAACCGGAATTCGAACCCGGGACCTCTGGCTTTGTATCGCGCTGTGCTGACACTCCACCACGGAGGCCGACCTCCTAGACCACCGCGGTTTCTTTATGTGTTTTTTACGTAATTAATATATAATATACATATAACTGATATAACGAAATATACAGTATGTATTACATAGTCGTGTGAGAACCTGAGGGACATAACTCAAATTAATCAAATTTACAGGAGAGAGGAAATAATATATTCTTAGGAACATGCCTGACCCTTAAAAAGAGTCAGTACATCGGAGATACGTGACTCCACCTTACTGCTAAGGATTAGAAAGATTTGTCCATCTGACACCAATTAGAGCTCTTCAGAGGAGTTTATTTAAACGAAACTGAAAACAGCATTTTTGGTTCTCATACGACAGTACGACTATATATCCAAACATATGAGCCTAGCAACGTCCCCGGGAGATAAAAATATATAAACTTACATGTCTCACCCTGGAAACCAAAAACGAAAATTTGGAAACCGTAAAGCATGGTTACAACGAATTCTGATGCCTTTTTCGTCTCTCCTCAAGCACACTTTTCAACACAAAGGACCTTGAGTTAGGAACACGCGTTTTTCGGAAATGCCCCAGCGGCACTTTCAAAGACCACACGACGATTACTATTTCAGTTCAACATGTCGCAGCCTGTCTTACACCAAATGGAAAGAAAATAATTCGCAATTGGCAAGATACAGAATAGAGTACATTAATCGAGGCTGGCTTTGCCTTCAAGAAGATTTCCATTTATAGAATACGACTTCCCGGGGGATATTCGTGAAACAAAGCAGCAGATAGAAAATTAAATTAAGTTAATAATGAGTTCTAGAGCAAGATTTTTTTCCCCACAAACTTTTGTCTGAGTTTGTCTAAAATAATTTGCGCAAAGAATTTAGCATAAGGTGGGAGGGGATGTACTCGTTTTTTGGTGGGGAGTACTGCGTCATAGCTTTTGGTGGGTACAGCACAAATTCATGGTTGTATGGTTGTCACCGACATTTATTTTAAATTCTGCTTTTGATTTGATTGCGCCAATGTCCTGTTATAAATACATATATAAGCGTATACAGCGTGCATTGTTAAAGTACGAATTTCAGTTTCTACTTAAATGCGATATCAATATGAAAATTAAATATTTGTTTTATTCTTCTTTGTAGCTAATCAGTGGTGATTTATTCATCATGGAGTTTTGGACTTTTAACCACTGTTAATTTTTACAAAAAAATAAACTTTTTACCTACGTTTCAGATTCGGCCTCCGAAACGTAGGTAAAAAGTTTATTTTTTTTGTAAAAATTAACAGTGGTTAAAAGTCCAAAACTCCATGATTTGTTTTATTGTAGAGGATTTAAAGCGAGATGAGACAGCCGTTGACACCTTATGTGACACCCCACATTGGACATACTGGACGAACCTTTGCCATTATCAGTGGAATACAAAAGGAGATATCATTTCTTCAGAGGAACGATAGATGTCGCTGCCAACTTATATTCTACTAATGTTCAAAATAGCAGCAGGGTAATGTAAGTACAGTGCATGCGTTTCTTATTTGTCATTTGCATTACATTATTGTTGCATACTATAATTATGTTTTGTTAGATTAGCCGATTATTGTTGTCTTCAATCATGTGTTTACGCACACCACACCAGGTATACTGTCGCCAAGCCGACAATATTACTTATGGACAAAGTTCTGTTCAGGCATAAAGAGTAGTAATATGATGAGGAAAGCTCTGTGATAATTTTATTGTATGTACGTAGTTTACCTATTGGATAGTCAAGATTGTTAGCACAGGGATTAAGGCCAGTGATGTTGCCGTTAGAAAGATCGCTAGTGCACTACCCGTCAGTGATTTGTGTCATATGTGGACATTAGTGTTGACATCGATGCAGTTAAAAGCACACCAATCTTTCATGAAGAATGCTGACGCCATCTCATCTATAACATGAATGCCAAATAGTTTGTTGGTAAAGACCTCACAATTTCTTCACAGATAGAATTCAAACATTTGTTTCACACGAAAATAAATTTTCTTCCTGGACACCCTCGCTATTTCATGCCGCAATGGTTATGCACAAGTAATTCGCTTATTTATAGAGTAAATTTTGCAAAGAATGAAACAGCCTATATTTTGCGATTGAGCTTACGTGGTATTTTTATCCTTTTCATTACCTTTAACTAAGCAACTTATGCTTTCCGATGATGTGTGGTAACGCTCTCCTCTTCCAATCAGGGGTTCCGGGTTCGATTTCTGGAGGAGGCACATAGTACAGTGCTTCGAACTACCTTAAACTGTAGGTCCAGTTCCGATTAGTGTCTCTGAGCATAAGGTGGACTTTGTCCAAGACAAACTTTGAAAAACTTTTGATCTAAACAACTTCATAAAAGAAACGACGAGCACATGTGGAGCATAAACAGAGCTCCAAGCTGTATTTTAAGATATGAATATCACTAAATTTCTTGTGAATGTTTGTAAAACACGCTATGAAGAAGAAGCTGTCAGAATTACACGCATTTCTTCCCCACAAGGAAAACCGCGTAGATATTTCCAGTTATGTTATTCTTTACTTCCATTGTCTTGTCAATTATGGACGCCTGAAGTCACTCGAATAGTCGTAAGAGGCGCTACCCGGAAGGCTGCTTAACTCTGGTCAAGCATGAACCAATTTAAATGCTTCTTTTTCTGAAGTTTTAAAAGTGCGAGATGTTTGAAGGCGCGTGTATCATCTATTGGCAGGTGTACCGGAAGGGCTTTGAACACGAATCACCTGTACTTTTAAAAAGCGTTTCTTGTTCTTTTGCCCTTGTTTCAGGGCGAATTCCTATTTTTCTCTGAAGCACCGAGGCGATTTAAATGGTGCGAAAAGCTTGGCGACAACAGTGTGCTCAGGTGGACACATTCACAATGGGTCGTGAGGCTGATAATATTAAAATGATATGGAAAAATATGAAGTATTAAGTGTTCGTGACAAGTCCTGCAGAACAAAGAGAAGATTTTGGTTAATTCGAATCTTGCTCAGTCCTAAAAGTTTCGAAACTCCGTGGCCGTGCGGTCTAAGGTGCTATGCTTTGGATTCCGAGCGCGGGACGGCATGGGTTCGAGTTCGCCTGTTCTCGGCCTGTGTATGCCCGGTAGCAACCCACCTTGTGAGGAAATTGGGGAGCTACGAGTGAGTAGCGTAACCCAGTCTGGGAAATCTCTTATAACTGCTGAGGGTTCGACGTGCTGACCCCACGACACCCCATCACCTGTTGAAGAACTCCACATCTCTAGGTAGGATTGTGGGAAGGAAACTGGCAGTCGGGAGATAGGCCACGGTCCTTCGAGGGCTGTAGAGCTACGGATTATGTTATATACACTCTGTAAAAAAAAAAAAAAAAAAAAAAAAAAAAAAAAAAAAAAATAGCATCACTTCATTATTTTTGGTCGTTAGCATTTCGCTCGTGAATTATCAGTTGTTTTATTGATTTTATTCGACTTGTCGATTTGTTTTCCTAACAATTATATAAAACACTATATCTGTAAAATATATTTTTATTATTTAAGTCATAGTTACGTACATAATGCACTTTACAGAACTAATAACAAAATTATTGCAAATATAGCTTGTGGAACGTTTTCGCACAAAGACAATTTTTACAAGTAAAAAAATTGAACAAAGGTTTTAAATGCATCATGATATGTCAATTTGTAATGATAGTAAGTAAATACATTGACTAGTACTTAGTATGGCCACCCCTGGCCTTCCTAAGTGCTTCCAACCTTCGAGGCATGCTATGAATGAGATTTTGACAATATTCGACCTCAATTTCATTCCAAGCATGTACAATTGCTGCCATAAGTTCCTCTTTTGACCTGTACGTCTGATTACCAAGTTTTTTGCACATCATAGCCCACAGGTTTTCTATAGGATTCATGTCTGGAGAATTTGGCGACCACCAAGACTTTCAATATTCATATCATGAAACCAGTTATTCACCACCTGAGCACGATGACAGGTTGCATTATCGTCTTGAAAATTAAAAGTAGTCCAAATTCTGTCCAGAAAAAATTATCTCCTGCAGTTTGTAGAACTTTCCGATTCAGCATTTCCAGATATTGATCAGCCTTAACTGTCCCTGTGCAAATATGCATCCTGCCAATCCCTTTTGCACAGAAACATGCCCAAATCATAACACTGCCACAAAACTTTTGAGTTTCTAAAATACAAGATTTTGCAAGTTCTTCTCCCTTCCGCATCCACAGTTTAACTGAGCTGTCATTCCCCAGCAATTTAAATCGTTTTTCATCAGAAAATATCACATGTTCCCAATCTGTATCATTCCATGCGCCATAACGTGTGACAAACTCACGTCTAGCTTTTGCATGTGCGTCAGTTAGTCTGTTTTTTTTTTACGTGGGACGTGTTTAGAAACACCCTGTTTCTTTACTCGGGATACTACAGTAGCATGAGTAAGATTAACTCCCACCTCATTTTGAAGATTATGTGCAATTTGGCGTGAACTCATTCCTCTGTTCTTCAGTGCCATGTCCTTTATCATACGATCCAGTCGAGGTGCTGTCTTTTTCTTTCTGCCACAGTGACTTCTCAGTGATGATTTTCCACGTTCTTGTTGCTTTTGCAGGCAGCGGCTAACTGTGGATTGATGCATTTGAAGTTGTCGACCAATTTCTCTCTGAGAATGACTATCCATATGCAAAGCAAGAACCATTCCTTGCTTTCGTGGCGAAATGTCACACTTTCTGCCCATTTTTCTTTCGAGAAAACACGCTCAAATACACTACACACCACCAGAACACTTCACAAATATGATAACGTATCCAAACTGTCAATAATGAACATGTAGTGTGCAACATAAAACACGTCACAAGTTGCACTACTAACAATCGTTTTACAGATTCCTGACAATTGATTACAAAGCCTTGCAGCAGTAACTGATTGCAACACCCTCTAGCGGACACTCCAAACACTAATTCACCAAAAGAATAACATCACACTACGCAGTGATACCAGACCAATGCTTCAATCAATTGATTTCAAGTTGTGCAGGAAAGATGCATCCATGCGAAACTCAAAATTGTCAACATCCGTAATAAGAATACAGTGATGCTATTTTTTTTTTACAGAGTGTATATTCTATTATTGCTGCGAGTTGTGACGTGCTTGTAACGTGTCAGTTCTTATTCGTTTTGATTTCAACTCTTGAAGGAAACACTGTCGTACGAAGGGGGAGCTGATGGGGCTAGAGCCACCTCCAAAATTTTGAGAAAATAAAAAAAAATCAATTGAAAGCACTAAAGAGCTCTAAAAGAAAAACAAAGTGGAGTTCGATTCCCATTTTTGTCTTGAACAACGTTAAGGTTAAGAATGGTAAGAAATATTTTATTGTGCATCCCGTCCCCTTTAGAAAGCAGCTGTGTAATTTCCACATCTAAAATTCCAGTCCCCTCCGAAAAAAAAAATCCTGCGTACGCTAGTGCAAGCGAAATGTAGTTTTGGCATCCGTTAGGTTTGATTCATCTTTACATATCCCTCCCCTCTTCTCTCCACAGTTATTCTGTCAGCCTCACTTTAATTTTTATGCATTTGTATCTTTCTAGGACAATTGTGATGAAGCCAAAATCACGGACAATTGCGCGTTGATTTTGACGGTGAAGGTCATTTTACAAATTAATGGTAGGACAAATGCGACGATCAGGACCTAACCTAACCAAAGGCGCCACAGAGCTAATAATGCTGCAGAAGGTTGGAACTTCAAAATAAATAGGTGGCTTGGAAGACCGCATCCAAAAATTCATGACGTTCTAGCCTGCCTCAAGAGCCAAGCAGAATACACCAACATCAAGTGCATGTGGATGGAACTTAATCTTGAAGGTCAGAAAAGGAAGAAGCGTGACATTAAAATCATCGAGAAAGTTGGTGAGTGACTTTAAAAGGTGTATGTTGGCTCTAGCCCATGTTCAAAAACTTGATTGAACCAAATTCCCAGACGAAAATATCAATAGTTCACATAATTCTCTTATAACAGGTATTGTACTCAGTGTTAAGTCACCTTTCAATTTGATAGAAAATTTAAAAATGTCATCGCAATTGTCCACCCACTTTTTTACTTCTAACTGTGTTCATCGCAATTGTCCGGCTACCCTTTCTATAGATACTCTTAAACCCACCCTACAAGTTCCTACGCTCTAAAAGTACTGTACAGCAGAAGCACAAGAATTCGCATACGTATTGGAGGCAAGATTGACAACAATATTTTTCTAATGCATAATATGTACTTCTTGAGGAATTTAGGGGAAGGAGCGGAAAGTGCTTGCTTGCCCCCGCTAAGTCGGCGCCTATGAATTCAAGAAAATAAACCAATCACATCATTTCTCATAAACAAGCTTCTGACGCGCCACTTACGTAAGTTTAAAGCAGCTCTCTGGCCACAAATGTCGATGAGAAAACTGTTTTCGTTTGCTGGATGAGCATAACCTTTACTGGTTCTGGAAATTACGATTCCTTGCTGCAAATAAACGCAGATAACAGTGGTACCAACTGTTCGATTTAAGCGCTGGAGGAAAAACATTTCTGGTTTCATTTTCGCAACTGGAGGTGTAGGAAAGGACTGTTCCTCCTCCCATGGGGAATTCACAGAAGGCGGCTATAGTAGAGCCACTGTGGCATGATGATGATCATGATAGTGATTGGTTGATTCAATTGACTTCACTTTGCCGCCTCAGTGATCGAATCGTTGAATCTCGCCACTGTTTGAGTTCCGTCCTGTATTGCAGTGATTTATCTACAACTTCCAAAAGCCCCTCCAAAATTTTCTCAATACCCCCACTAAAATTTTTCACACATTTCCAATTTATAATAATTTTGGCTCTACATGTATTCTTACACCCTCCTCCCTTAAATACGAACTTACATTCCAAGATGGAAAATTCTGGATCAATCCCTGATGTGCTGTATACTTGGCTTCTCCCTTGTGCATGTCTCTTCATCATTTACCTTCATCATCATTCAACTTCATATCATCGCAATTAATCAAAGATGGAAAAACGACGTATTACTTGGAAAACAATACACGTTAATGCTAATTTAGTCTTACCATTATTTTGACGCCGGAAAGTGACAAGAAATCGTAAGGGAGTGTCCGTGGTCTGTAATGAAAGTACAGTCACAGCCAATAAAAATGGGACACCTAGATCCTGAAAGGCGTTTTGTGTGTTGCCTAACTATACGCAGTTGCTATTGAAAATTTAAAATCACCTTATCGCCGTTGAGTTAGGCAACACACATGACGCCTTGTAGAAAACCGAGCATTTCAGGATATAGGTGTCTAATTTTTATTGCCGGTGGCTGTACGCTGCAAAAAAATTGCCGCAATTTTACTGTGAAATCACCGGCAGCTAGCATGTCAGTAATGTCACCGTAGATTTACGGTTCTTCCGCCGTAAAAAACACAACTTCAGAAAAAACAACCAACGACATCTTAATCACATGGGAAAAAACGCGTCAGGGATCTTCCCCTCCCCAGAAGACACCAGTAAAGGTAGAGTAGGCATTTTTTTCTGTAATTTTGTTAATTAGCGTCGCTTTTCCGCCACCCATCACGACGATGAATATGAGTGATGATTAGATGAAATTGAATGAAGGGACACTCACAAATAACATCCATGCCAGGCCGGGACTCGAACCAAGGAACTTCGGTGAGAGATGGAAAGTCGACCGAATACGCTCAGCCACCTATACTCTATCCCGGGAATCTCTGGAGCAAAGCCGCTCATAACGGTAGAGAATGGGAGAAAGCGAGTGAGTGGAGCGAAGCAGTAGACACTAATGCAAACAGCCTATCCTCCTCCACGCAATCCCGTGTTCATTGGTCGGGCCCTCTGGAGTCACTACTTGCGCAGAGACTTGATTTCGTTCGTTCGCTCCAGAGTTTGCCGGGACAGAGTATAGCCAGAATACATTTTGCTGCCTCTAGTTAATTATATATAGTGTAACAATTATGTACATTATTGTTTTCATCTTCTTTCATTTTTATTATTACGAACACTATAAATTGAAGCATATAAAGTATCGTATTTCGTTCAATAAATGAATAAAAATGTTTAAAAAATCCCGAATTAAAATGAGCCAAATCCACTCAGTGCTGACGTACCCATTATAATTTTTGATAATCGATTTGCTGATCCGGCCATTAGAAAATTAGACAATATTTGCGACAAGCCTCAACCAACAGGGAGAAATTTGTTCGTTAGTTAGCAACACTGGCAACACAGAAAGGCAAACTGGTTCCTCTTCGACAGGTATACAATATAAGAAGCTTTTAATATGTTTTAAACTTCTGTTATTGTTTTCCGCAGTCCGCCGTGGGATAATGTTTTTTTCAGTCACCTTTTCCGAGGCGACGAATGAAATATTTCCAGTGTCTTCCCGCCCTGTTGTTCGGCGCTGGAAGATTTGTGCGGGGGGCGTGGTTGGCGGCGCGGACAAAGGAGAAGTTTTGCGCTGATATTTCGGAAGTCAAAAACCCCCGTGCGAAAGTGCGCGTGGTCGAAATTAGCGTGGATATCTAACCGCAGAAGAATTTTTCTTTCCAGCAAAGTCTGTAAAAATCTGGCAGGGGCTCATATATTTTACGTTTTCTTGTTTCTTTTTAGCGAATGTTTCCACAATTGATCATGTTCAAGGTAATGGGTTTTCCAAACGTATAAACGTTTTTTTACGGTAGCATTTCTTGACCCAATAATTGAACTAGGTAAGAAAAGTACAGGTAAAGGGATTGTGGGGTTACACATTATCGATCTCAGGCATTGTGGAGGTTGTGGCATCAGGTTTCGGATAACCCTGAATGATTTGAATTAGTTTTCTTTGTTAGTAAGCGCCGCATTTCTGCCACTTTTGACGAATCGCGACGCTGATGTTTGCTGATGATTAGATGAAATTGATGAAGGGGCATCCACAAAGAACACTTATTCACAGGATTCGAACTCAGAAACTTAGGTGAGGAGATCTAAAGACCCCCCCACGAACGAAATATTTCGAAATACTAGTAGTGTAGTTCTAAAATGAAATATGAAAAATTAGATTACTTTTTTTCAATTCTTTTATATTGTAATGTTTATAACTTCAAACGTCTGCATTTACATGGGGTACAAGTGTTGTGTAAACCGGTAACTCCACCGTGTTGTAATGAAAACGTTTGTAAACTTTAAGCACATTCAAGCATTAATAATAAGCAAAGTCGATAATTTCTGGTTCATAGTAGGTAAAAAAAAAAATCCATTTTGCCCTGCAGATGCTGGAGAAAGTGTCATCACGCATACTTGCAAATAGAATTTTCATTTCACACGATATATTTCTGTAGCATTTCAGATTGAAGTTAAAATTTGGTGAGGTCAGGTACACAGCTACTTGGTCTGTCTCAGAAACTCAACAAAAAAATATTTCAGCCCTCTCTGTACCTCTATTTCTAATTTTGTTATTTTAGATCGCTTTCTGTCTCTTTTTGATAATCGCAGCGAGGATGAGTGACGATTAGATTGAGGAAGCGAAACTCACAAAAAACATCCATGCAGGTACGTACTCGAACCCGCGAACTTCGATGGCGACCACGTATTGCACCCGGTCATCGAGCCGGCTTTCAGCACTCTGTGATACAAATACTAATTTACGAAATAAATACAAATTGTGTCAAACAGTGCTGAAATAATATAAACATAGGATTCACTCCAAGCATGAATACACTCTTCACACCATTCATGATAATGTTTTCTGTTAAAAAATATCACCCTTTTCTTTTCCTGGACACGCTCATGCTGATGTCACCCAATCGAAAATCGAACCTAGGCTTCCAGCGTGATAGTAAGATGTACTAATGCTGTTTCAAAATTGGGCCAGTAATCAGTTTCTGAACGCCAGCATTGGCCACTTGCTCTGCGAGCAAAACTTGGCCTCTCCGGTGGCATAGTGATCATAACGTCGCCTCGTAATGAAGGAGTCCCGGGTTCTTTACCAGGCGCATAGTGTATAAAATTACACTATAAACTGTAGTTCCAGTTCCGATTAGCCTATATATGCATAGAGCAGACTTTAAAGAAAAACTGAATCAAGCTAGCAATCGTAGTTCATTCAGCAAAATTATTATTCAACATATCGTAGCCTGAGTGTGCGATTGGATTACCTGTGACTGAAATAAGTATCATGGCACAAACACATCAGTGGTTAGGATTCAACTTTGAAATAATCTGTACGTCTAGTCCCGATTAGCATGTCTGAGTATGAATTAGATATTGAGAAGGGTAAACTATTGTTAAATTAGTGCACGGTAAGGGATAAAATCAAAGTCAAATATCGCTTGGGACTCAGGGTATCGTTTTTCTTCGATCATGCCGTGGACAAAGCTTACACATCTCGAATTAAATCATCATCCTTCCACATCACCGATGAAGTACGGTCAAATGTTTCCCCCGAGGCGCGAATAACAAAAGACACGCGTAATGATAGATTGTGTGACCCCCGGTTGAATACCGGGAGCCGATGCATGCCTCTTAATGACTTCCATCAATTGTCTTAATCCACTAATGACTTGGTGTTTGTTAGGTTCCCTTCAATGTCTTCTTCTTCTGTGCACAAGGGATGTCCATCACCCAAGACGGAAGTGAGTCCGTGGCCATTTCGACCGCAAAGTCTGTTCCAGCGCCTCGCTTCAACGCGAGCCTCTTCAAATCATCTACCAAATAGAAAATCGCTGTAGGTCGTCATTACGAATTTTTCATTCGCGGGTCACGACCGAACCAAATTAGCAGACATATTGAACAATAATTGGAATTGTCTGAGAGGCGTCGGTTGTTGATTTTGGCCGTGAATTCGAATGCAGGAGTTAATGAACTTGCCTAGATCCCTTCCACCTACCTCTCTCTGTCCCCCTTTCATTTTATTGTCATTAATTGGTAATTGTTGCCGATGACCGTTATCCTCATTGTCTTCTCATCAGTTGCCAACAATGCTCACGCCTGCTTTTCCTTCCTCGCCAGGCGCTTCCTTGGGAGGTGACCCCGTCAACGGAAATTTTTTCAACCGTCCCATTTATTCTTTTTTTATTAAGTGGAATGGCATAAATTCTCAGAATTTTATTTGAATACATTTTCTCGGAACCAAGACAGAGTTCATAAAGCATATACGTTTAATATGACTTGGATACAGCATATTCCTTTAACTATATCTTAGCAATATCAAACGAGTGAACGCTTGTAATCAATTTTGAGTCATATATCTGGTTGGTTCACATTATATTGATTCGAAAAGAGCTCAACCAATTAGTTTCTGTGCATAATCCAAGTCTGCTGGCCGGTCTCTGTGGCGGAACGATTATCACAGCTCGAATTCCGACCTGGACAGAGGTCACATAATCTTTGTGAGAGCCCCTTCATCATAGCATCACTCATTCCGATCTTCGCGATTAGCTCAGAAGAGGCAGAAGTGCGAAGTAAAATAAACTTCGTTAAGTTTTCATCTCATTTATTAGTGGTGTTAAATTTTAAATACAAGAAAGGGTAGCCCACTAATCTTGCCTTAAATATTCTCGAAGAGAAACGCGCTTTCCCACGCGCTTAGCGGTAACATGTCGCCTTGTAATCAACGGGTCCCAGCTTCGATACCCAGTGGAGGGACATAAAGGTTTGGATTCTGCTTTGTCTAATAGATTAATAAAGTGGACTCAAAAAGAAATATGAAACTATTATCGAAGAAGAAGGCTTTGAACAATTGTTTGAAAGAAAATAATTCTCTTTAACATGGAAATTAAAAGTCACTTCTTGGTTGCAAGTTTCTTCTTCGGTTACATCCAAAACTACAGCAAATGCTTCAAATTTCAACTTCACACCCACCTTCAACTATTATACACTTCTAGGGTTCATCTACTTATTTGTCCACACTGAACTGTGTGCAAAATTGAGTTTTTATACATTAACACACAACAGTGATATATACAGGGTGGCTCAATAAGTCACTTAACACCCTCAGTACAAGGCCACTGCGGCATGGAATTTGAAATTGGCGATGACCAATCGTTATCTGGCCAAGGGGGAACCACATTGACGCCACCCACACGGTCGGCGGCCATCTTGATGTCCGCCATCTTGAATTCAACTTCAGAATTTTAAATGGGAAGAGGGTCGTGCGACATATCAAAATGGGCTAGAATGTCACGAGAAATGCAATGGTGAAGGTTTTTTCGACGTATCTTTAACCAGTAAAAAGGTATGACTGAATTCTTGTACCAATTTGCTCCTTTTCGAGGTGTTAGAAAAATGCCTTAAAATTTGTTTAGCGCATCGGTAATGCATCGAGATCAAAGTGACGTCTATGGAGAGACGTTCGTATGCCATTGCACATTATTTTAATCTGATACATCCATGAAGAGCTGTGCATTATGAATGGTTGTCGCGAACAATTTACAGTGTGACGCTTCCATTGAATTAAAAGTCCTTCACAGTGACAAGGCTAATGTTTATGTTCATAAGGAAGTTCATAAACAGAATATTCGATGATTTTTATCTGATAACCTATTTTCGACAGATCAAAGCTGAATGGTTAGTGTTGGTAAGTTAATGGTGTGGCGTGCTGTGTGGAACACGATTGGTTAGTCAATTTTCCATCAACGGAACCTTAAGTGCTTAGGGCTACTTGGATTTGTTAAATAAACAGTTTTTTTCATCCTTGCTTATGGAAGAAGGTACTTTTTACAGAGTTTTTTCAATAGGGAAGAACACCAGAACACTGATGGGAACGTTATGAACCAGTTTTTGTCCAAAGTTAGTTATCAGATGACAAGGGTCACATATTCTGTTTATGAACTTCCTTATGAACATAAACATTAGCCTTGTCACTGTGAAGGACTTTTAATTCAATGGAAGCGTCACACTGTAAATTGTTCGCGACAACCATTCATAATGCACAGCTCTTCATGGATGTATCCGATTAAAATAATGTGCAATGGCATGCGAACGTCTCTCCATAGACGTCACTTTGATCTCGATGCATTACCGAAGCGCTAAACAAATTTTAAGGCATTTTTCTAACACCTCGAAAAGTAGCAAATTGGTACAAGAATTCAGTCATACCTTTTTACTGGTTAAAGATACGTCGAAAAAACATTCACCATTGCATTTCTCGTGACATTCTAGCCCATTTTGATATGTCGCACGATCCCCTTCCCATTTAAAATTCTGAAGTTGAATTCAAGATGGCGGACATCAAGATGGCCGCCGACCGTGTGGGTGGCGTCAATGTGGTTCTCCCTTGGCCTGATAACGATTGGTCATCACCATTTCCATGTTGCGCGCTGCAGTGGCCTTGTACTGAGGGTGTTAAGTGACTTATTGAGCCACCCTGTAGTATTATATTTTCCAATACACATAATAAGTATTACATTAAAATAATATACCATGTAAACTTTTGCAAGGCAGAAAAATGGATTATGGAATGCAAGAAGTCTGACAGCCTTATACATAGCACACAGAAAAATTGTTATTCTGTCATCACTCCCACAACAATATTCGAGAACCAGACTATGAAAGAATACTGAAAGTTGTAGAAAATTATTTCAGGAAGCACACTCAATTCAATTAATTTAATTCTGTTAAAAGCTGTAGAGGTTTAGTATGCTGACTTGTAGAAGGTTCACTGTCTCAATCCGTTTCAAACTCCGAATTGAACCAATTCTGTGCAATGAAGATTTCACAAACGACGAAAGACAAAGATCTGCAGAGAATTAGTATTCAATGGGTCTTAGTTAGAGCAATTAGACTTTGCTGACTTTGAGAATGACATTTCGGCCATTTGATTCCATTTCCATTTCCATCCCAGTGAAGAATCCGTACCTCTTCATTACACAGTAATATATTTATTTAAATCGGACGTAAATTTCTTAGGAATGTAAAAAAGGGACCCGTAGAATTTGGGTGATTCGGAACTCTTGAGGTTGGCGTCATTCCGTGACCTCCCAGCCCACCGACAGAGGGACCCACCACTGCGGACAGCTCTCTAATTGGCTTATTCTGGCCGCCATTACTTCAAATTGATGACCGGCAGTACGTGGCCATCGTTCATCAACAGTTGGGACTCGGAAACGCGTGGCTTTCAGGGCGATCTTTTTGTTTCGATGGTCATCGAAAGGGAATCTCCAGCACATAAATCCATTCCAAGCAGGGTAAAGTAATGCAATGGCAATTTACGACTGCTTTTGCTCGAGTTTCCTCTTCCTTCTTTCCTTCTGCGGCACTCCGGAACGATATCTTCAAAACCTGTGCGCTGAGCAATTCCGTAATCTGGAGCCATCTAGCGGGCAGTTGAAAGAAGTGAAAATAATACTTGTAGGTCTAGCTTTCCGGGATTTTAGATCTTTTCCTCTTGATTCATGGTCGGAGGCACGTGCTGCCCACATTTCACTTCTCTCTTCCTTTTGCCAACTGTTTCTCTGTAATAGATATGGTCAATAAACTCACAACGGAATCAAAATATGAACTGTTGTTTTTGTAATACTAATGGTAAATAAGATTGATTTGATATGTATAAACATAATTATGGATGCATAAATATTATCAGGCATTTTCTATTACAGTCTATGTGCTTTAAGTATAAGAAGTATTTTGGTGTTTTGTGATGATTTCTAAATCTGACACTGTGTAAAATGACTTGAATGAATATGACGATGGGCAATTTGCCTGGTAATAGTTATGCATCACCTTGTACAAATATGTACAAATACAATCACTAACGCATTTATAGACGAGCTACGGGCTTCCCGAAATGCCATCGACCAAAAAAAAGATATTATTATTTACTCGCTCTAAAACTTATAAATCGTGTACTGTAGAGTGGGATGTGTAAGTATTACAAAGAAAGTTGTCCACCAAGTTTATTCTCTTTGTTTTATGCAATGAGAGCTTCAGCAATTGAAACAAAACGCTGAACAAGCCGCTGACAACCTCTGCACTAGCATAGGCAAAAATCCATTCCTGAAAAACAGGTAATATGCAAGGAAAAGTTAATGAATATAGTCCTGGACAATTTGCCGAACAATACTTGTGCATCCCCCACTGTATATTTTTAATTTTAGTTTCCTTCACTAAGTTGACATTAGTTTAGGACGTGAACCGCGAACTTACGCAAATCGAAATATCCTGACTTAAATAAAATCGTAAATACTTCACTCAGAAATTCGTGGATATAACTTTGCTTTCATGATTCAAATATGGCATGTTATATACATTTTTAGTATCAAAATGATAGAATGTATATCGCAAACAGAAATTAAATAAGTGGGAAAGAGTGTTTGGAAACGCAGTGTAGTCATTCTGTGAGCAAAATTCATGTAATGTTTGAAGTACGTAAGTTATGGTATAATTGTCAAATGATTATGATATAATTATCCAAAAAAATCAGGTTCAGTGGAATATTCTATTACAATCCCGAATAAGGTGTGGACATTTCCTTGCATTTGTTTTTCTATTTCACGGTCTCGATTAGCATAAAGAGGCATTAAAACGACAATATATCTAAAATGTAATACAATATCTTGACGAGTTTGGTGTTACTTATTTGGAAATTCCGAAATGAAAAGGATCATAAAGGTTTGTGAAGCTAATATCATAAACAATTTGTACTAGCTACACGTTTTGTGCAACTGAATAGTCACTGCAATTGATGTAACACAACAATTAAGGGTCATTCCACGTCAATTCATCCAGGCCATGTCACCCACCATCCCCGATTTTGATGAAATTCGGTATGCTTATAGAACTTTTGATGCTGATTACAAAAATGACAACTTTTTTAAAATTGGTCAAGGGGTTCAGAAGTTACGCGCTTTTTAAGATCTCCGTGTACGCCACATCCGGCTCCACTTTGAATGACACACATTAGGTTATAAACGATCAGATCTTCCCTCGGGTTTGTCGTAAAAACTTCAAGTTTGTTTTCTTTTGTTTAGAATAGTATAAGCTTTCATTTAAGTAACGGTTCAGATGAATGCATCAGTAAACATGTATTTTTATATATAGTTTTATGTATTTTTTTTAGAAAATAAATGACTAACTTCAAGAGCGAATTTCATGCAATGCCCCCCCTTCAATTTCCCCCCAATTTTATATCTTGGTAGCTCAGAGTGTGTACTAATTCCTGATGAAAAAATTGGGATGGGCGGTTTAGAGACAGGGTGATAAAAAAATCATTTGCATAAAATGACATTAAAAGTAAATCTTATTAAAAATGCTTATGCATTTAGCACAAAGCCTGAAGTACAATATGTTTCAAGTTACAATATTAAAAATTTATGTTCACTAAGCATAGGCGTAACCTTACCGGGGCAAAGGGAAGCTCTTGTCCTCTCCCAAATTTAGAGATTAATTTAAAATTTGCAAGTAATAATTACAGTGGAATCCCGATTTAAGTTCCTCGATTTTACATTTTCCTTCATTTTGCATTCAATCGTCATGGTCTGGTTAGAAATTTTCCAAGATTTTATATTTTCCCGCGTATTAAGTTTTTTCAGCTTGGTCTCCTGGATAACGTGAAATTGAGGTTCCACTGTATCTAAGTTAGTTTCAACAGTCTTCATTTTTTAAAATTTTATATATTATATAATTATATATATATATATATATATATAATTATTATTAACATTCCCAAGTTTAGCAAATGTATCTTCGAGAACATTCGTTTTGTGCATTTTATCTCAATATGGAAGTTCTTTTTTGGCTACTCTTCATGGGGATACGGAATATGAAGTAAGAATTAATAGTGCACATTTGTGCTGATTGAAGTTTTTTTCAAATTGAACTTTTTCGCCACATACCACAGAAAATATCCTTCTGACGGGATGGTTGGAACAGTAAAAATACTTGTAAAGACTTCTATAGTACAAAGCAACAAGTACGGCAATTATGTAGAAATAGTATTCAAGGCATAAATTTCTTAGTAATCATCTAGGGTAAAATGACAACAACCCACAGTACAATGTGTCAGCGATTGCAAAGTACTACAACAGTACCAGGAAATATGCACTATTTTGAACTTACAGGTTCCGTAAGTTACTTTTTACAAGTAACTGAGTTACAGTCAATCATTAAAAAAGTTATACCCAGTTATTGTTACTGGTACTTTGAAAGTAACTGAGTTTCTTTTACAGTTACTGTAACAGTAACGTACTGTTAATGATCATTAATTTGTGTAAACGTTACACAAGATCAATGATCAAGAAGACTTCCATGTTTTACTTATGTTTCTAGTACATAATATGTATTCATATATTTACATTATTACTGCTAATAAATGATGGAAAACACAGTCAACTTTGCTTGAACGATTATAATTAAAAATCATTTGTATGCTGACTACGGTATTTTGAATATGGTGTCATTGATTCCACTTGCACCTATTTCTTTCTCCTCCATTCCAAGTTCAACAATATCCAAAGATCCACTCCCTCGACAATGACTTTTTCCTAGCTGGACAACAACATTCCAAACGAACGCAGCAGTCTACCAAAAACAATGGAGTTTTCACATGCAATTAGAAATGAATTACAGTAAAGCGTGGATGTTCTAAATTTAGCATGCAACAAAGTATAGCTTCCTTGCCAGCAATTCCAAGTAAATCCTTTCACGTAGCATCCGGAGAAGGTACATATTTTATTTTTATAGTCTGGAACAGAATTGTCCATTTTAGCTATTTCCCTACTGCAAAAAGTAACTCTGTTACCGTTGTTAACGTTACAGGTACTTACTTTTAAAAGTAGCTAGTTACAGTTAGAATTCCTAAATAAAAAGTAACTGTAGAGGTAAAGGTGGTATTATGAGCCATTCATATATTATGAGCCCCCCTAATATCTGTTCATGGAGAACGCTCAACCTGGAGGCGACGATTTGAGCTGCTAGTTTAGTAATGCCTTTTGCTACAAGAGAGTTCTCGTTCAGTTGCAGCTGATAGTTTATGAGTGAACGTGTTCTCTTTGTTTTCTCGATCTGAAAAACTTTGAAAGGTAAGTGTTTTGCTTTTAATTGCAGTACTTATTCATTTAAACTCATCGTAGTGCATTATTGCATTGGATAAAGCATGTTTAAAAGATTGTTTTTGTGTAGATACTATGTAATTTTGCAAGTAACTAAGATTCGTTATGAGTGTTCCAATTCCAATATGGCGAGGGTTGTAAAATGAGCCCCCACCGTGCTTGGTATATGAGCCCCCAAACTTTAAGGGGCTCATATTATATACACTACAGGAATGGTTTCAACTTTGTCTTTTCAGATGCCACGAAAAGTGCTAGGTCCAAAAAACAAGACCAAAAGAAAGAAACTGGAATACTGAAGATATGGTTAAGGCGATCAAGGCTGTAAGAAACGAAGATATGGGATTGAAAAAGGCATCAAAAATGTTTCTTGTTCCAAGACCTACTCTTCAAAGACTTGTTCGAGTTGACAAACCACCGGAAGAAGCCGCTTTAACAAAATTAGGGAGAAAACCTATAATGGGCGAGGAGCTGGAAACAGAGTGAATCGAGTATTTACTTATCATGGAAAGTAAATTCTATGGTCTTACCAGACAAGATGTTCGCAGAGTAGCTTACCAACTGTGTGAAAGAAATGGAATTAATCACCCATTCACAGAAGAGGGGTTAGCTGGTAGAGCTTGGTTCGACCACTTCATGAATCGTCATAACAATGTTTTATCTCTTTGGAAACCTGTTGCGACATCGTTCTCAAGAGCAAATGGCTTTAACAAAGAGGCAGTCGATAATTTCTTTGATATCCTGGAAGCCGAGTACACCCGGCTGATAGAGTATTTAATGTCGACGAGACAGGAATATCAGTTGATGATGATCAACAGCCTACTTAAAAAACAAAAACACAAACTAAAACAAAGCATGCAGTGAAACAGAAGCTTCATCAAGATTCAGATGAGGAATCCTGTGAATCAGATGTCGATTCTGGGGAATCTGTCTCAGAAACAGCAATCGGAGTGGCAAATCCCGGTGATGAAGAAGCAGTTTGTCTGTTCTTCGAGGGTCTATTTTCGGCTGATAACCGAGGAGAACTGTGGGTGAAATGTCTCATCTGTGAAATGTGGGCACACAACGACTGCGCTGGATGCGAGAAGAATATTTACATTTGCGACTTTTGTAAATAGACATTACAAAGATACAAATTAAAACTTTTTAAATGGTTTCTTAATGACGCTTTCAATTCATTTTTAATGACCCTTTCCATTGGTTTTGTAATGATTTTTTCAATGATTTTGTTATGAACTCTTTTATGGTATTTCACATCATAATATCTTTTTTAAGGTTTTGTAATGAATAAAATGTTGTTTGTATGATTCAATTTTTCATACACTTTTCTAAACCAGTTATTCTATTATTTTTTCCTAGGGGCTCATATTACCAGCATAAAACTTTCTTTCCACAAAATGACTTGTTTTGTATTTTATTTTTTTTCATATCCTTAAAGTTGCTCAAATTGATTTATATTTTAACATTAGTTTTATGAAATGTTGTAGTTAAAGTTATCATAAGAATCTGAACAAAAAAGATAAAAATCAAATTTAAAAAAATACAAAACAAAATGGGGGCTCATAATACCTCCTTTACCTCTACTTGTAACTTTGTAACTAGTTACTTCAAAACACTAGTTGTTTAACAGAGCCAAAATAAGTAGTAAGTGCTGATGTGATATGTTTTGTATAACTGTATGGTTTGACTTCTGTGAAGAAGTGGCTTTCGAATTCCAAAAGTGAACAGTTATGTAGTAGCATGTGTGTGCGCGACTCAAAGTTGTTTGTAGGATTGCTTCAAAAGTCCACGTGAAAATGGCGATGCAGCTATTAAATTCTTGCATCCACTTTGTCCATCAACTTCCCACTACTGGCCACAAAGTATTTTGTGTCCAGTGGACATTAACAATACAAATGGATGAACATATGTACTTAGTGATAATTCAAATACTTTAGTGTGTTTGAAATGGTCAAAATATCCATCTAAAATGTGAACGGCACAATTTATAGTACATGAAATTTTGGCAATGCATAAAGTACAATTTTTAGGTACTATCTTAATGGGTCACTTGGAAACTTTCTTCGGGTTGAGATAATCGCAAAGTTATCCATCGCATAAAAATAGTGCCCAGGATTATTTGATAAATACATTTGAAAAATCACAATTATTACTCTTTATTCGTTTGTTCCTCAAGTGCCAGGAGGATCACAAAATATATTTAACTTATAAATTTTGGAAGGGGCCAGTGCTTCCCTTTGCCCCCGCCAGGTTACGCCTATGCTTAGTGAACATAAATTTTTAATATTGTAACTTGAAACATATTGTACTTCCGGCTTTGTGCTAAATACATAAGCATTTTTAATAAGATTTACTTTTAATGTCATTTTATGCAAATGATTTTTTTATCACCCTGTCTCTAAACCGCCCATCCCAATTTTTTCATCAGGAATTAGTACACACTCTGAGCTACCAAGATATAAAATTGGGGGGAAATTGAAGGGGGGGCATTGCATGAAATTCGCTCTTGAAGTTAGTCATTTATTTTCTAAAAAAAATACATAAAACTATATATAAAAATACATGTTTACTGATGCATTCATCTGAACCGTTACTTAAATGAAAGCTTATACTATTCTAAACAAAAGAAAACAAACTTGAAGTTTCTACGACAAACCCGAGGGAAGATCTGATCGTTTATAACCTAATGTGTGTCATTCAAAGTGGAGCCGGATGTGGCGTACACGGAGATCTTAAAAAGCGCGCAACTTCTGAACCCCTTGACCAATTTTAAAAAAGTTGTCATTTTTGTAATCAGCATCAAAAGTTCTATAAGCATACCGAATTTCATCAAAATCGGGGATGGTGTGTGACATTTTCACAAAATTCAGGATGATTTGACATGGAATGACCCTTAAACTAGTGTTAAGTTGTCTCTACTTTTTCTTTCAGCCAATGATGTAACAAAACATCAACCAACTCTGCATTAACACACAAAAAAGCTGGTGCATCAGTTTTGAGCTATTTGTAAGACCACACTTGGTGCTACTTTGTACCACACTTTTTGCGCTGTACAGAAATAAACGAGACACAGAATAGGTGAAATAAGAACAATCAGTATTCAGCTAAGAGTTGAACCAAGAGACTCTCGATAGATAATTCTTGGGTGGCGACTAAAAAGAACAGCATGTAACAGCCATCGCATCCCCAGCTGTCCACAATACCCTCAAAGTATCGTAAAATAACAGCGTAGCGTCTTCTATACGCCATGATAACAGGAAATTTACAGGCAACCCGCTAATTGGCTTTTGTTGTTTTTGGTAGTAAGTTTTTCGGTGCCCTCAGCAGGCCGGACTCTCAAAACCACCGGATATGGAAGGAGGAAGGACGATTTGTGGATGATGTGCCAACACCCGCGCAGTTATTATGAAGGAATCAATGGGAAGACAACGCAAACAAGTCAACGAAGTCCATAACCTTCCATTTGTTCACTTCCTTGCTATTTCGCAGAGGCTGAAAATGACCGATGGGTTCCTAAAGGCATTGTAAACAACCATTTTGTAATTTCCTGTCATCAGAAGGGGGATGTCCTCACGTGAGGATGCAGTATTTCCACCTGAAACGTAACTAAACATCCTGTGGTCACCGTCTTCCTTTCCTTTTATGATGTTTTCATTCAGCGATCTTTAATGTCCTAACTGGGGATATATGGCCACCGTTCAAAATTGATTTCCTGTGTTTTCGCTCAGAGACGATTGCTCTGTCATGATATAATCGACAATTCTGCACTTTTGTTCGGCAGATGCTTGTCGAAACCGTCAATAAAAGTATTCTTTGATCTAGTCATCACTGACAGGTCGGCAGGGAATAGTGTTCGTGGTAACCAACCGAGAAGTTGTGGTCAAGCATTTCGCCATATGTTTCTTTTGTGGATGTCTTTCACAGCTGTGAAAGCTGCAGGAGTATTTTGCTCTATTTAAACACTTAGCCGTTGTGCCAATTTAAATCATGAATTAAGAGTATTGCACTTCAAGTCAAGGTTCATGCATTTTTGGTACATCAGTTGACAAATTTTGGTTTCTTTGAAATGATCGAGTGTGATTTGTTAAATCGATGCATTTTGTTGCATTACAAGGAACAGCAACTGACAAAAGTGCCTTTAATACATTTCTGTGTGCATTTTATGTACTTGTACAACAATAGTGTTATGCACATTAATGTAATGCTGGAATCAAAAAATTACGCATATTTCTGTAATTTGACACGTACTAGACTCTGTGTGCACGATGAACGAAAAGCGGAAGAAAATGACGCACAAGAAAACAAATGCAAATCTACAAGATCTCTTCTTTGTAGTGAAACTTTTCGCCATTAAACAAACTCATTATCAGAAAGGAGGGAGAATTCTTTTTTTTCTTCACACACGAACTCACGAAGTAGGCAGCTGGTTTAGAAATGTACTTTTAAATTGACGTAGATAATCACGATTTTTCACAAACAAAATAATTTAGTTTGAAATTACCACTTACCGGGGATATAAGTATATTATATTCGTATTTTTCTCATAATTGTCTTGGAGAGTGCACATTTCTCCTGCCTCCCCAAAATCATTCCTATGCACGAGTTTGTTTAATGAGATCGGCAGCCCCTTCGATATTTTCTTCATATGCCATGATTTATGATATTTACATCCTAGAAATTTTGAAATGAGGGGACAAAGGAAAAGTCATTAAAAATAAATTAGGTTATATTTAAAGATTCGTAGCTCGCATATTTAAGAAACTTCCAGTTCTGTTTTAGTGTTTGAGGAACATCTTTAAAAATGTACTATTACTAATTTGGGAAACAGAAAATTCTATCAGTGTTTTACCAGAATTATCCTATGCCAAGTGTAAATTTCTCCGTCTCATATTCTGACTGTTTTCTTTTTTAAAAAGCTTTGAATGACGTCCTCTGTGCATGGCGCCCTAGAATTCAGCTCTCCCCTCCCCCCTTGCTAACCCTCGTTACGGGCCTGGAGATCACGGTAATGAAAATGGATAAGGAACTGTTGCCGTGTTCAGATTTCGAAGCAGATCCCAGTTAGCTAACCAACAGACATCATAGGGTGTCTGTGTAAATCTGACTGCAGAATTCACAGTTCCCCGTCATCATGATTTGACACTTCACACGCTCGCCCACGCTGAGACGGAAAACCGAGTTCATTGCTATCGAAGGAGGCCATCATCATGAAAGAGGTAAAATTCGCTATTATTCCTCTCCCCTTTCGACTCGGCCGTCCCATTTCTTCGTTCCGGCCGACAGAGGCGCTCGTGATCCAACCACAACGTCTACGAATGTATAATTGGTCCGTTGCCTCCATTTAACATACGCATCCGGTAATTGCCGTGGTCGTTAGTCAAAAAAGGAGACGACAACCGGTAGCTGGCGCTTCGACACTTCACGAAATCTGATCCTCGCTTGTCTCCCACTTACAAATTATCGGCATTCGTCGCTGCCAACGGCTGTTAATGATAGAGGAGCATTTAACCGGCGCGTTGAATTTATGGGGGCGCGCGTGAGATATTGCGGGATTCCTGTAACACCTACTGGATTCCGCCTGGACGCGTTCAACTGTCAAGAGCTCTCTTTTCTCGTTACCTTTGTCTTCTTGATTGTCATTCTGTGGTTTTCTGGTGTGGCCTGAGCTGGTAAGGCAACTTTGCTCTTCGTTCCGATGGCTTAAATCACTCTCTTAATAGGGTGGTAAAAAAGTTGCGTATTTTTGTTATTTTGCATCGCCTTTCTTCCTCTTTACGCTAATCGCGACGATGAATGATGATTAGATGCAGCTGATGAAGGGGCACTACGAACCTGTGACCGTCGGACATGATATAATACTTTGGGCATGTGGCACATTTACCCTCTGCCCGATGGGGCAGTGTAATAATTCCCGGTGGAGGCACATAGTGGATAGGATCCCACTTTAAACTGTAGGTCCAGTCCCAATTAGCCATACTGTGCATAAAGTGGACTTAAAACACCAACTCAATCAATCAATCAATCAAAACCCTCTGTATTTTTGTGGATGCTTTTACTATGTACTATGTAGTTTTATGGTTAACATTAATTTTCCAAGTAGGCTTGTCCCATCCCCCCTCCCTTTTCTGGACGTCAATGGTGTTGTTTAAACTGTGAAATTATGCTACATGCTGCTAAATTGTGTTAGCATCTATTATTAATTTTAATCTTAAAGAATAAATATTTTCGAATGACTCTAGTTTTAAGTTCAATTCATTTATCTATTTATTTATTTACTTACTCAGCGTTTCAGATACAGTCTTATTTGGCCATATTATACTGAAACAACATAAAGTAGAAACAAAAAATAACAGAAGATAAAAACAATAACAAGATGGGATAGATTTACATGTTCTTGGTCAGTAAATATATAAAAATTACGTTCTGGAAGGAAAATATCTACATCCAGGGGAAGTTTGTTGTAGATTTCTGGCAGCCTGTAAAACAAGGAGCGTTGTAGAAGGGATAGCCTAGTGGTTGGGTTGTGGAAGAGTTGCAGGTTACGCGTTTGCTTTTGGGGTACCCTAAGTGTGAATTCACTGATTAGATCTGTTCTAATTTTGCCATTTATTATCTTGTATAAAAATTTCATGTCAGCTAGATCACGACGAAAGGATCAAGAGTGAATATTCAAAGCAGCCATGGTGTCTGATTTGGATACATGTCAGAAAGAAGGAATTCTATGGCGAACAATGGCAAGAAAGAAACTGAGAACAGAATCTATTCTGGTAAGATTGGTTTTTGAGGCCATTGTCCAAATTGGGGAGCAGTATTCAAGGATGGGCGAGATGAAAGATTTAAAGAATAAGGCAAGAGATGATGGGTTTTGAATTTCGCTAAATCTGTATAGAAGACCGAGAAGGCGCATGGCTTTTTTAGTGGTAGCCATAATATGATAATTAAAAGTGAGTTTTTCATCCATGATAATACCTAGGTCCTTTTGGGTGGAAACGTTTCGGATTGAATTGTTTTCAATAGCATACCCAGACACCACTTTGTTCTTTTTAAGGGAAAAAGTAAGGAAAGACCATTTCTGAGTGTTTAATTCTAGATTCCACTGACGACACCACTTGACAAGTTCTGTGTTTGAAGAATCGTCACGTCATGATGCGATGAGACCTCCTTGAAGAGTTTAGAATCATCGGCAAACAAAAGTATATTGATAGGGAGGGAGAACAGTTTTTCATGGAGGTCATCCATGTACAGAAGGAATAGGAGTGGGTCTAAATCACTCCCCCGAGGAACTCCGGACAAAACGGGAAGAAAGTTAGAAGAGCGTTGTTCACGCTCATGGAGGTAGTCCTGCAGTAAAGAGAGAAAATTTCCATGGATGTTAAATCTGGATGATAATTTATGTAGACGAAATTTATGGTTAATTTTGTCAAAGGCTTTCGAAATATCCAAATATATAGTGTCAAGTTGGGAGTTGTTATCAATAGCTCTGGCTGCATGCGAAAGTAAGACGGAAAGATTTGTTAGGCAAGATGCCTGGAAGAAAACCATATTGATATATGGTGACGTAAACTGAAGTAACCTGGTTTTGACGATCTTTTCACAAATAATTGATAGTGGCGATAGAAGTGAAATTGCTTTTGAAGTTTTAATTGATTTATTGATTTGCTTTATTTTACTTCGCTTGTATTCCACTTTTGGCCAATCGCGAGGGCGAGAATGAGTGATGATTTGAAGAAATTGAAAAACCGACACTCACAAAGAACACGCATGCCCAGGTCGAGATTCGAACCCGAGAACTTCCGTGACGAGTTCGAAAGTTGACCGATTTTTCCCCCTGGGGTCCACCCTGCAATAATAAGTTGGGTCTCCTTGAAGTCCATACGAATGAAACAAGAGAATATACAATACAAAATTAACAAATTCTTACCCAAACTGTACAAAATATTGCTTTACAATTAGTACCGAAGTAAATCACGGTATAGTAGATTTTTTTTTCGAATAGAATCTGTGGGATTGAGAAGAGCATGTGCATGAAATCACGTATTAGCTTACAATTAAAAGTAAACCAGAAAAATTGTCCTCCACTACGATGGCAATGAACTGTTCATAAAGATGAAGATGTGATTCCTTACTCAGTGGCACGAAATTGGTTTTGTAGGTTGCGACTACACATGCTCCGCCCCCCGGTACACACTACATACAACAATGCGGCCCTACCTGTATGTACTCCACTTTTGGTCGAATCAAGTAAGTAGAGATCCTCTTGACAAAGTTCACAGAAATCAAGCATGAGACTGGAAAAGTCTGTATTTATGCCGCAGGTCAAATTGAAGTCACAAAGTAGAGCACAACAGGATGGCAACATAACCTACTATTCTGTTGTTGTTTTTTTCTCTACTTTCTAAATGAAGTTTCAATCCATGTGCTCTGTATTATGTTTACTATGCTAAGGTGACAGTCCGTATCTTTGTGTCTATGTCCTCATTTTTTTAAATGCAAAACGGGACGCTGAAATGTCCCTTCTCTGTGAGATGAGATATACTGCAACGGTACACATTATCTACTCTTACTATGAACTATGTCGTTGTTGGGTAGAAATTATTTCATATTTCAATGTTAACAATGTACCATATTCCAATTTTCTTAAAATATTGGAGTTTCTTCTCTGTTTACCTGGAACCAATTTCCTCACTAAACAAGACCCTGAAGACGGAGGCAGATTCAGCCTCCGAAATGTAGGTAAATCTCTTTAATACAGTGGTTAAAAGTCCAAAAACTAGAATAAATAAATCACCACTGATTAGCTACAAAGAAGACATGAATGGTTTGTGGACAAGTAACAAGAACGCTCTCAGAACAAACTTTGAAAGCTATGTTGATTAATAAGGTGAACTTAAATCACACGTGTGTAAACTTTAACAAAATGTTATTTTAGAAGAATAATGGACTGAAGAAGATCCATTAATTGGCAAAATATTAATGAGTGACTTCTAATTCTAAAGGACTACTTGGAGTCCAGTGCCTATTTTCCATATTATGTAAGTTATGTGCATATTACCATATTAAGTAAGTTATTTACGCAGTTTTTATTTATTAATTTATCAAACATGAGTAACGCACAAGAACCCGAAACGTGTCAATTGACACACATATATTGACACCAATAACACATTACGTGGATAAACTGCAAATGATGCACTTTTCAGTGTGTCAAAATACATATACAAATGCATGAAATGATATTTGTTCCGATTCTGTTGCATGTGATGCACAAAAAAAGCATCAATTGGGAAGATCAGACACGTTCTTCCCAAAGATAACAAAATATAACGTAAAGATAACAAAATGACACATTTAACTGTGTCAATTGTTGCATTAAAATTGCATCAACCTTGATTTGATGCATTTCGAGTTCTGTGTGTATTTACGACAAAGTAGTTTTACATTAAAATATGTACATTTTTCAGTCCCGTTTTTTCAATTCAAAAAAATATGAAAAATGTCCCGTTTTGTTGTTTTAAAAATCTGATCACCTTATAGTACTATGCGAACTTTATGAACTCATCCGGTCTGACGCTCTTTGTGGTGTAACCTTATCCGCGGTGAGATGATTAGTAAATGGTTATCATGAAGGATCACTGAAATCTATTCTTGACAAGCAATTCCATTACTAATTTCACAGCCTATTGAGTTTCCCGCTTAGCAGACGCAGCACGTACGTACTGTTACTCACAATGCATCACTGTTGCGCCCGTAAAGGCAGCTTAGAATTTACTCTTTTTTTTCCTCTTGAGATAACAGTCCCCCTTTCTCGCTTGTACAGCTCAGGCGACATCACGACCTATCACATTCACACCGTGTACGTACGCCTGCGTTTTTTGTCGCCCATTCTTCACAGCGTCATCTTTCACGGTGTAGAAAAAAGCGCGAACATAGAAAGAATGGTTCGACAGTCATTTGCATTGCATGAATTCCAGGAAGAACAAAGTGATGACATTGGATTCGGTCATCCGTCGAAGATGATAAATTCCTGAACTACGTTTCCTCAACCTTTTGACCACATAAAAACAGTTGAGAGTAATTTCCGTGCAGCCGGCGGCAAAGGTAATAGTAGTCAAATTGTTTATTACTATTTTCATCTGTGTTGGAAGTAACAGTTACTTTTTCTAAATAAGTAACTAGCTATAACTGAGTTTTCTGTTTGAATGTGGCGAAAAAATATATTTATCGTCAGCAATAATAATGACGGACTGATAATGATGGAGGAATTATGTGAAGTTATTTGGGGCAAACGATAGATCAGAATTAGCCTGGTTACATGTAAACTGGAGGACGGGAGTGCAGAATGCCGACTTGTGGTGAAGAAGAGACGAAATTTAACGTTTTCCTTGAGCGCAAAATAACAGGGAAGGAAAATTTGTAAAGGAAATTAATGACTCTAATATAGAGAAGATAATTAAAACTGTTATTATAGGAGCCAGATACGAAAATAAGGAATCTGAGACGTTTCCGAAAATTGTGTCTGAACAAAGAGAGGATGAAAATGAAATTTTAAAATTTCTAAGATGCAACTAGATAAGAAATTCGTGAAAATAGTAAAGGTGTAGTGAAAGTGAGGAAAGTGAAAGACGATAGTAGTGAAGTCGCACTTACGAGAAGAGGGGAAGAATATAAAGAAAAATGAAGAGATGGAGAACCTTTTTTTTCCTTGTACGATAGCTTTAGAGGCCCATACTTGAAATAAATTTATATTAGGTCTATGTTATATTGTGCATCTTTTATTAAGTAACTAAATTAAGTAACTTTCGTTTTAGTTTCTTAATACAATAAGAAGAATGTGTGTGTGGGGGGGGGGGTGAAATATTACTGCCCCTCTGAAAAATATTTCGCCTTCCCTCTGCCTCCTTCCCGGAGTCGCATGGGCGTCCGGAAGGGGGGGCAAGGGGGGGCCGTGGCCCCCCCCTGGAAAATGAAAGTCAACCAAAAAATATGTATTTCACACATATAATTTCATTTTAGCCACAATAATATGTGTTAATTATTGCATGAACACCGTAAATTCAAATTTAAGCAATGTTTTTTAGGGAACAACACTATTTTGGGGGAAAATTTGCCTTCGTTTGCCCCCCCTGGAAAAAAAAACTTCCTTGCCCCTCCCTGGATAAAATTCTGCGGACGTCCATGCGGAGTCGTATATCAGATCATAGACATTAAGTGCCAGATCAAATGAGATGAACTTATATTTGAATGAGAAGCTAACTAAATTCTATTTATTATAGGAATAAATTATATTCTATTGTAAATTCTATTTATTCTAGAAATAAACTAACTTTCTCCACGCGTATTTTTGCTCTTTGTCCACTGTATTGAAATCAAGGTAAATAAATCTTCTGAAAAAACCAATCGGTTATTCGAATGGCTGCTGTGTAGGAATCTTGCGCGTAAGAATATAGTGCAAGTGATAAAGTCGTATCACTCAATGTAGATGTTCCTTTGAAGTTGTGGAACCTTATATTATGTGCTGCAGCGCTACGATCAATACATTCATGAACAAAATGACACCAGAACTAACACATAGAAAAGGAACTACTTTTCAGAAGACACGTGGTTTTGTTTACACAAACTTCGTTCTCAAAGTGGATCGAGAATAAGGTCCGTACTTTCCACTACCAGAAAAAGTGCACCATTAAAAAATGCAAACAAGACTGATCGAACAAAAGATGATTGTTTGTATTGGTAGCACTTGTGGGTAACGACCTTGGATCCTTTCAAAGGTAACGAACCGTATCGCTCCGCACCTCATCTCCTAGGTGTTCGTGAGGGACTGATGAACGGCGATTCTATTAGAAATTTCCGCATCACGTCTTCCAGGAAATACCATTATTATTATTCTCCAGCGATCTTTATTTGTTAATACTGTTCAGAGAAACTGGAACCGGAATGGCAAAGGGATATTGACTGTTTTCCCGTCATTGTTGTGTGTTTGTGAGGAGACAGACCAATATTGCCAGCCTCCGTGGTGGAGTCGTTATCGTAGCGCCAACGAAGCCAGGGAACATAGATTCGAAAACTGAGTAATGATAATTAATATGTTAGTCCTATCTAGCTGTCACTATTCCCATCGTCGCAGTCAGGTACAAAAACGAGTTAAAGTAAAGAAAATGTAAATAGGCGCAGAGAAATACGGTCTCTTCCTCGGAACTGAATTAATGTATGCTAATGAGATCCTAATTGCATTAATCAAAGCCATCCAAATGTCACTTCCATGAAGTACAGCCTGGACCGCATTTTGAAGACTAAAGAGGCTCTACTGTCTGGGCCCATGGTCAGTATAATACTCTACGGGACTTCTTATGTATCTGCCCAGATATGTTTGTGATTGTCCCTTTATCTACTTATCACCAATCATCATCTTCATCTTCGCAATAAGCCAAAAGTGGCAGAAACACGAAGTATAATAACTTCATAATGAGAGGGAGTAATTCCCCTCATACCCTTCAATAGACTTTTTAGGTTTTAAATCAGAATCATGCACAGATAGGCTAATCGGGACTGGAACGTGAGATACGAACTATGTGCCTCCACCTGGTATCGAACCCGGAACCTCTTGATTACAAGGCAACGATGTTACCACTACGCCATTGGAGAGGCCCTTTTTCAGTATATTTAGATATATTGAAGAGATAATTTGATCTATCAAAGTCAAACATTATTAAACGGCCCTGTGGTTGATCTATTAATAATTATATGAAACATCATTGAATTTCATTCACTATATCAGGTATATATGTTTAACAGATAAAGTTTATTATTTAATTGATATAGTATTGTTTCTGGCCTACCCTGAATCCTAGAAATACCCTTTCCATCTACCAATCTTGTTCGCTGTATTTCAATTCAAATATCGCACATTGACTTCGGAAATCATGATCGTCCCCTTTCTCCAGAGCACGAGAGATGCGAGCGAGATCTCAGCCGATAATGAGTCACGTGATCACACGACAGAGGGCGACGTGCCTGTAGTTACGGCAGTGCAAGGAGCTATGATTACCGACGCCCGTGACTGGGTTCCGAAGCTAATAACAGGACGGTAGCTGGAAAGGTAGTCGTTGCAGCTTGAGGACGTCCCGAAATCTCACGAGAATCTTGTACGGCGTAAACAAATGAGGGGCTGACAAGTGTCCCATAATTCACCGCGCCAATTCTCCCAGACCAAGGTGCACCGCGGCGTGACGTCGTCATTTTCTTTGCAAACGAGCTGTCCTCATACATCTGAAATGAACTGAATACTCACTTTCTTATGAAAGAAGAATTGGAAGCCGTCGTCTCATTGTCAAGCGAACGTGTTCCTCTGGTTACGCCTAGAAAAATTGAATGGATGACAAGTTTCTTCCTTTGAGAAAATGAAATGCTACAATTATATTTAAGAGAACACCGTTTCAAACGCTGCTGCCATCTGTTAGCCAGAGCAGCAAATTCTCCAGTCGTGATAGGCCATGTCAGATCTAGAACTGTGAAATCTAATTTAAAACAAAAAAACTCTTGCTATTATATACTTAGAATTGGAAGTTTTATTTGGGATCATGCTAATATTTTTAGTACAAGTAAACAAAAAAGTTTTAACATTATAAGTGCTTATTTTGTGACTAAAAATTCAGTGAGACATTGAGGCTTACGTATTACATGTGTAACAAAATATCCCAGGAAACAAGAAATCAAAATCTGGCAAAGTTGTAAAAAAATATGCAAAATATTGCTATCCAATATATTTTTATAAGGTTGAGGATTTCTTATCACATAAATTTAATTAAAAGCATGAACTTACAGTATTTAAATAAGTATAGGGTGACCAGACACATACATGTAAAAAAGAGGACAGAGCATGGTGAAAAAGGAGGACGAAGTCATAAAAAAGAGGACACTGCAAAAAAATGGCAACTCATTTGCCATTACTCATAATTAGGGACGTGAAGTTTTCGTTTTATTTTCAACTGAATTTCGATGTTAGTTTTTACTGCAATTCGGTATTATTTTTCGCGCTTTAGAGCAAAATTCGGTGTTATTAATTTAAAATCGGTTAATTTTACATGCATATTTACTGTTCCTTCTATGATTAAGATTTTCACATTGCTTTAGTTCTGGAAAATTGAGGCAAATTTTAGTTTTAATGACAAAAAAAAATAAGGCTTTTCTTTGTTAGGAATTACCAAATTTCTTCCATTTGGAAAACTATTTCGTCTCATCAGCCAGTAAATATGAAATGTTTATTGAATGATATCACCCAAATCTTTGAAAATAGTCATACATATAACTTTCTCCAACAATGCCAGGAAAATCCCTCTGCGACCTCAAATTAGATGTTTTGTGTACGCACACTCGCATACACAACCTCTCCCCCTCCCCCGAAACACAAAAGGTGCTTCTCCCTGAAAATTTTCCCGTTCCTAATCAAGAAGATCCCCGTCGCCCCGAGCAAATTTTATTTCAGCAAGAGGTTAAATAGCCTACTGTCAGTCATACGTATCTGTGGCAAACTGCAATAATGAAGCGTGACAATTTCGATTTAATCGAACTTTCAACAGCTAGACTAGAAACGACAGATCAAATAGCACTTCAGGGAGTACTTTTTGAACAAAATAAGTGTTATCCCTAGTTTATATTGCATATTTCGCGACGTGTTTCGTGTTAAAGTGCAAAATTCGGTGTTATTCTGAAAAATGGCATAATTCGAGTTATTTCGCGATTCCGAAACACCGAAAACTTGTCTCCTTAATTTACCCAATTCCATTTTAGACACTTTATTGTGCTTTCTTCAAGTATTCGGTGTTATCGTTAAAACGAAAACTTTACGTCCCTACTCATAATTTAATCAATATAAATGTGATGATTTTTTTAAAATAATTTCCTATTACCTTTAAGCAACTAAAGCAATCTCCTAATCGTATTATTTAGCACAGGACAATCATAATTAAGAATATGTATAGTTTGAAGCACAGGATTTTAGTCTTTTTACAATTCTTGGATATTAGAATGCAATATCACCATAAGTGAATGCAAATGTGACAAGTAAGCTTCGCTTTAACTTATTTCCAAAAACAGAACTTAAATTTTTGGTAGTTTAGATTGTGTCAGGAAATATGATTTTAATGCCACGAACATTTTTGCACTCTTTCAACAGGAGGGGACAGTGATAGCCACCTTACACTTTACCTCATATTCGTTTCTTTCATCCTCTAAAAGCTGGATATTTTTTTGCAAGATCATTGTGGAATTTACACTTTCGCTTCGTTATTTCATAAAAGTACTCGTAAATATGACTTAATAATCAAAATTCTCACTACGCGTTTCTGTATCGCGTATGTATGACTCAAAAATGAACTGGCCGACCTCTGTGGCGGAGTGGTTAGCACACCGCGCCACAATTTCAGAGGTATTCCAAGTAATATGACGATCGTTATGTGTGGAAGCATTCTCTATGCAGCACATTTGCTATGGTCGATGCCATACTCTTTCCAAAAAAGGAGGACATTTACCGATTTCTAAAAAATCCGCCCGGACGCCGGACAGACACCTAAAAAGGAGGACATGTCCGGATAAAAGAGGACGTCTGGTCACCCTAAATAAGTATATCAAATTGTACGTATGTTTAATTATGTGAGTTATCTTTTATAATGTGTGTTATCTTACGAAATATATATATATATACGTGAAGTTTGCATAACTTGCATATTAGTTTGCACAAAACTGTTATTTCTATCTTTGCGTGCAAAATGCATTCAAAAGATGTAAGAGTTTCATATACTTCCATGTAATTGTTTATTACAAACTACAAGGCATATACACAAATTAGTCCTGTAAAATTGGCCTAATCAATATCATTGTGTAAATTGTACAACAAACGACCCGCAAAAATGGATGATAAATAAATAAATAAATCTCCTGTAGGCTTGGCCGTGACGATAAAACAGACAACAGAATAAGTTGCGTATTAAACATAAAAATGCTTTACCCTCGCTACCAAAACCTCTAGCATCGCATGAAAGTATAATAATTCTAATACTTATCTCAGTCTCGTCTCGAACATCGAAATATCTAAATTTTACAGACGTATATTACATTCTGGGTATCACCTCGACAAGTCTCGAATTATCCGTTCTCGTTTCGATTTTGAAACTACAGTCTTAATGTCTCATGTCGATCCTAATGTACGTGTAGCTCGTGCGATCCCTTTTTAAATGTAGATTGTAAGTGTAGACTTGTGATAAGCCTGTGCTGCCTTTCAGGTGAGCTATATCTATATGATCCAATCCTACGTAGGGTTGTCCGATATTTCAATGTATCGATATCGGATAGAAGTTTCTGAAATATCGAAGCGTCCCCGGTATATCTATATCGATAATATCGACTTCGATATATTAATATCGAAGATACCAACATTATCGATATCGTCATGTCGATATTTTCAATATCGATGATACAGATATTATCGATATGGACATCAATATTTTCGATGCTCGATTCAATATCAATATTCAGTCAATATGGAACTTCGATATCGCACAGCTCTAACTAGCCGCAGTTCTCAGACGTTTGGATGATTTTGTGAAATTGAAGCCTTACTTCCGATTAGCCCATGTGGTACTTCAAGTGAACATGGATAAATACTTCGATAAGTTTAGATTGTATTTCAAAAGAAAACTGTCTATCGTAGAGTAATTCGAAAAATATGGTTTTGCCCACTTTTTTGTCTACAAAATTACCTTGTTATGAGAACAAAATTGCATCAGATCAAAGAAAGACGGCGCCACGAAAAAAATATGATTGATTTCCCGAAGTAATCATTTTTTATATCAAAATAGTTGGGATCGAAGAACACGTGCCGATAATTGTACGAATCAATTAAGATTCTTCAGACCGCAAAGAGATATCGGCGCTATTATCATTTATTACGATTTTGGGGATTGTGGGAAATAAGAGGGAGAAAATTGTCACCATAATCGTCTTCCATAATTGCCACTAGAGGTCATCCAATTACTTTCGAAGATTTCCCGTTATAATTAGGTCTAATCACGTACAACTACATCATGGTGCCGGTTGATATATATATATATATATATATATATATATATATATATATATATATATATATATATATATATATATATATATATATATATATATATATATCGATTCAAATGTGTTAGCGTGTAATTATGTCCTTATCGTGTCTGTAATTTTATAGATTGTTTTCTTCCTCTGTGTTTTGATACATTCCGCACGTTCCTTATATTAATTTCAAATTCAGGACAAATACGTATCGTGTTGGTGTCTATTAAATTGAAAGTGGAAGAAAGAACCCTATTGATATAATGATCTACGGGTTAAGAAAAGTGGACACGCTTGTTTATAGCATGAAATACAATATTCCAGTTCAAGCTCTGGGCGCTATCAAATTTCCTTGTTCATATTTGTAAAATCTTAGATTCGATTATCATTCTGCCCAAACGATCCTCTTTCTTACCAAAGCTCGACGAAGGGAATGACTATAATTTCCATCCTGCTTCTATTCCCTGGTGAATGTGAGTATGAAGTTCGGACCTACAGGATCGTGAGGTGATTGGGAAACCGAACAGGGGCGGATGTGAATCCTGTACTATTTTGTTTGTTTTGTACAGTTTGCTGTTGCTAAATTAACGTCAAGTGCACTGACCAACATGTATTTTAATACCAACAAATTTAAGAACGGCGATACTGACATATCGACGTCGATAATATCGATATCGAATATCAATATAGACATATCGACGTCGATATGTTCGATATGGAATATCTACATATCAAATACCGACATATGGATGTCGATCGAAACAATATCGACGCTTACATACATTTAAAACATCGACTCGATATAGAAATATCGCAGAGTACTAGTTGCAGCTGCACTTACGACACGACTCGCATAATAGTGACATGTTTGAAATTGGAAGGCACAAAACTCATAACTGCCACATCGGACTATAAACGGTTCTTACAGAGGGTTCTTCCATTATGTCAAAAGCAAAACTTGTTTGAAGTCCACTTTATGCTCCGATAGGCCAATCGAGACTGGACCTACAGTTTACATTTAAATCGTCTTGCTTCAAACCTTTTTGGTCACACCACACAGTGGCGGACGATGAGCGTGACAAGAAAAACCCTGGCATTTAACGCTAGAGGTGCTTTCTATTAATATTTCAACGTTAATTAATAGCGGACACGACAGAGAGGAAAAGATAAGAATTAATGGAAAGTAAAGAAACTTATCACTTTCATCTTAAACGTAAAATTTGTTTTTATACCAGATAGGCTAATCATTTCAAAGTGCAATCCGAGCCACGGTACAATATGCCCCACTCTTAATTACAAGGCGACACTGTTAGCCACTACCCTATCTAAGAGGCTTCTTCATGATTGTTATTATTATTTTCGCTGATCATATAGTTATTTTTAAAATTTCAATTTTGGCAAGTCAAATATACCGATGACGACCTTGGTAGCGGATGGTAACGTTACGTATATATTGTGTTATTACTAGACCTCGGATGTTAGGTTTTTAACCTATTTTTTCCTTTACATGTATGTAAGAGATAATAAGTAATGTCAGCGTTTCGTTAAAAAACGCAACGACTGATGAAGTTTTATAGCGCCTAAAAAAACTATTTTGCTTGTTAGAACCTATTTTAGGTTTATGCGCCTAAATCAAGCCTTTTTTAAAAGGTTTTTATATATTTTTAAAAGTTTTACAGGATTTTTATGTCACACAGAGGCATCTGCTTTGTTTGGTCACGAAAGAATTCAATGACGAACGTGTTTGAAACGTACTCTGTCGATTTCCCTTCCTCCAAGCGCATGGTGATTTTTCAAAGCTCTAAACAAAGCAAAATGTCTGGTGTCACTGTTACCTGTGCAATCCAAAGTGGTTTGATCTGTGTGGTCTTGCTCACTTTCGCGTCACTTCGGTGCTTTGTGGCATTCACGCCTTGCAAACTAACATTACAGCACTGACTATGCTTTTGTTGAAAGATTGTTTTCAGCATATAAGATGATCCTCACACACAAAATTGCGGAGTATGACTGTGGATAACATGAAAAAGGATTGTTGCCTAACTATACGGCGAAGAGTGGATTTTAATAGCAAATTTGCAAGGGAAAGTTCTGCCATCGCTGCAGGGTTAAGCAACACACATAACGTTGTGCAAGATAGTGTGTATTTCAGGATATAGGTACCCCATTTTCACAGTATCATTCACGAATTCTGAACTATTTTAAGAACTTTTGAACCTACTTCAGGATTATTCGAGCCTAACTTAAGATGTTTAGGACCTATTTTAGGATTTTTAGAACCTATTTTAGAATTTTAGGACCTATTATAGGATTTTTAGGACCTATTCTAGGATTTTTAGAGCCTATTTTAGGAAACTAAAAGCACACTTTTTAGAACCTAAAAATCCGAGGTCTAATTTAGTTATTACATACGTAGTAAACACTGCCTTGGTCAGCATTTTTAGTATTTTGGCGGAATAGTTAGCACAGCGCGTTACGACGCCATCGGACCCGGGTTCGAATCTCGGTCTGGGAATGGGTGTTCTTTGTGACTGTCCCTTCATCAATCATCCTCATCGTCGCGATCAATCAAAATTAACATAAACGTGACGCAAAGTTATTTTATGCAAGTTGTTAAATCACATTTAATTTGCAGAAGTAGTGTTTATTTTAAGTTCCCTTTATGCTCGGATAGGCTAATTCTAACTGGGCCTACAGTTTAAAGTGGAATCCGAACCACTGTGAAATATACGTTTCACCACCGGGAATCAAATCCTGGAGCACTTGATTGTTAGGCGGCGGCCCGATATTTGTCTTTTGTGTAATTATCATCAAAACTCGTTACTATTGCATTATTGTTACTATTCTATCCACGATGTCTGTCGGATATTTGCATTTTTATTTATTTTTTTGATGAGTCGTGTTTCTTCCACTTTTGTCTAATCACAACGATGAAGATGAGTGATGATATGATGAAATTGATGACGGGACACTCACAAAGGACACCCGTGCCCATGCCAGGATTTGAATCCGGGAACTTCGGTGTCGAGATCGACCACTTATCGAGCTCATCCACCGAACCAGCATGATTCTGTCAGTCCTGAATTTATAAATGACTATGCTGGGCAAGTGCCCAGGCCTTAAACTCTTGAAACTGTGTGTATTCGCTTGATACGTGTACTATATGGTGCGTAACGGTGGTAGCGTCGATGTAAAACAGGGCCTGATTCATCCTCACAGTCGCGATTAACAAGAAGTGGCAGAAAAGCGACGCAAAATCAGAAAAAAAATATGCAAGAAGGTGAATTTGATAATACATCATATTCCAAACACTGCTATATCCAGCTGTTAGCTCTGCTATTTAAATTAAGCCGTTACAGGCAACCAGCTACTGTAATTGAAATGTCAAGTGGTCTTATCACGAAAGATATATACGTCTACACATGGCGTGCACTGTAGCACATGAAGTATGCACATTTCGTTACGCCCGAGTTGAAAAACGTGACCTCGGGCATGCGCATTAGGAAAAACTGTTAGCCACGTAAGGTGCACGTAAATCACGGTAATATGTCGTAGCAAAGCTTTGGTTCGTTGTTCGTGCTGTAGGTGGCAGTGCAGTTCTGCACCTGGGCAGTCATTTTTTTAAAAATAGAAATTAACTTATAAAGACATTAAAGATGATTTCTTGTTGAGGTGCTAGGTACTTGTGTACATTCCGCGAACGGAAAAATGGGAAAAGTAAGCATCCATAAGCACCCACGTTCCCTCGGGATATAAAAATATTATTACTTACTTCCTCAAGTCGTGCTTTTATTGGTAACTCCTTAAGAATTTCATTTCTCTTTTTCTTTACTTGTATCCTAACTCTAGCTTTACATTTTTTTTCTCGATTTCAGTGTATCTTTGTTCGGGCTCACTCTATCTTCGTAAAAGATAACAGTGTGTTGTAGACGAATTTGTTAATTTGAAATTACATTGATTTTTGCTACGAATTCTTTGCACGGCTTAATTGGGTCGAAGAGTTGCTGTTTGCAAACAAATATGACAAAGGGGAGCAAATAAGGATAATAATAACAGCATTTGCATACAACAAGAAAGTAGGCACGAAATCGATTCTCACCCCAGGCGTAGAAATCTCGGAGCTACGACTCTGCAGAACCTTGCTGCGTTCCTGCAGTGTGTGAATTAAACTTTTTCTTTCGGCCGGGGGGGAAGGGGGTGCCGGGGAGATATCATTCATTAATAATATAAAAATTGCATTTTCATATTCACACACAAAATATCTTACAAAATTATTTACTCTTTCGTTGCTTTCTTGTACTAAATTTTAATTCTTCGCGATTGGTTATCGTATTTTTCACACATTAGAAATTTTCTCGACCTTCAGAAAAATTATCTGCCTGTTTATACAATCCAATATTTAAAATATATTAACATTTGTATGTTCTACATAGGCAAGTAGTGGGGTTGGTGCTATAACCAGGACCACTTACAAGTGTAGAAAAGAAGAGGCTATTTGATTGAACAATCAGATTTGCCCACACTTAAAACAATGCCAAGAGGGGCTTATACCCCAATTTTTTAAGTGTGATATGCTTTTAATTTTAAGAAATTTTGAATTCTAGTGTAGAAAAGATGAACCCCCTCAGACAGATTTGCCCACACTTAAAACAATGCCCAGAAGGGCTTATACCCCAATTTTTTAAGTGTGATATGCTTTTAATTTTAAGAAATTTTGAATTCTAGTGTAGAAAAGATGAACCCCCTCAGACAGATTTGCCTACACTTAAAACTATGCCAAGTTCCCATATGATTTTATTGTTTACAGTGTGTTTTTCTGTCAAAATCCCAGGAATCTTGAATTGATATAAAGCTCATAGCTACTGGGTTCTGAGACCCAGTAGAGTGTGGTGCATAGCCCCATGGTCTTTATTGCCTTGTAATCAGGAGGCTTCTGGTTGTGAGTTCTGATAAAATGTGAAGCCTCCCCTGATGGCAAAATGTTAATATTGTTGCCTTGTAAACAAGAGGCTCGGGTTTGAGTCCTGATAAAATGTGTAAGATTGAAATACATGTGGCAAAATAATATGTCCACACGTGAGATTTTGAGAATAATTATTGCTAGTTGATATACAACTGATAGCTCCCAGATCTGAACCCCCCCCTCCTCTCCTCAGACAGATTCGGCCATGTGTGTAAAAGCTATATCTGTGTGATTGTTGTTCATAAACTTGTCAAAAATATGGCCCTTTTGATATTGTTTTTGGCCATATTCCTATGCTCTACAACTTACAGATCTAATTCAATACAAAATGCAAGCAAAATTTGAGCTGGTGCCTGCTTTTTTTCTAATCTCTGATCAATTCCATTGCTCGGGGTAAGCAATTATTTAGCTCGGAAATGCATGAATTGATATTAATCTATCAAAAGACTAATGTTTTGCTTGCATGCCTTGCCGGCACACAAGAGATATAATCTACACAGCTAGAAGGGAGCATTAATGATATTTCTGTGTAATTCACTGAAGGGGCCATTAATCTTTCTGTGCGACAGGGGAAAAATTCTTAGTCATGCAAGACAACATGTAAAAGTGTAACAAAGATCATTGAGATAAAGATACAAATTTTCTGACACAGTGGCAATGAACTGCCTTGCATGCTGAAACCAATTCTAGTTTTGCATTATTCTGATAATACGAGCACAGGCAAGGCTTAGAAAATAATTCATTGTACAGTTCAAAATCCAATTTTGTCTGTATTAGCTTCTGGGTCTCAGAACCCAGTAAAATGTGGATATATTCCATATGGAGAAGTGTTAATATTGCTGCCTTGTAATCAGGGGCTCTGGGTTTGAGTCCTGATAAAATGTGTAAGATTGAAATACATACAACAAAATAATATGCCCACACATGAGATATTCACTGCTAGCTGATATACAGTTGAGGTTTGAAACCTGGCAAAGTGTGTTGTACAACAGCATAATAGAGCAAATATCTTCTAGAATTGCTCCGTGACTCTCTCATTTCTTACATCATAAACATATGATTTTTCACCTATGAGAATAACACTACATATGGTGTCATCGGGGAGTGTATCGTGGAATTCACAGATAATTTTAATATTTGTCCTGTCATTAACCACAACTTGTTTCCTTTTTGAAGTGTTGATTACAAACATGGGTCTCTGTGCTTTGAATTCATCTGGTGTGTAATACATGTCAGTATTGCCAGTAGTGACTCTTTTGTATGATGAAAATGCCTCATATAATTTAAGGAAATCATCCTTGGACATGTCTAAATTATAATTTTCTCTAGGGAATACCTCATTTCTGCCATTTTTAAGATATATGTTCTTGATGTTGCAGCTATCAAATTTACTTGATTTTTTTTCCTGATTGTTGTTTCTTCCAGTCTGAAACAGTACCACCACAAAATCTGGCATGTCATATTGTATACTGGAGAATGAATTTGTAGCATCAAACTCATAATAGGTACCAGATGCGGGCTTCTGTACACATTGATATGTATAACATTGTAAAGGAATCTGTGGATTTTTTAGGATATCTGCTTTGTATTTAAGAGCATAACTGGCTTCATACTCAACAACCGGGATTCTTAGCTCCATAGTCTGAATAATGCACTTGCCCTCATCAGGTAGGGTATTAGGCAGAGCTTCCCCTGTAGAGTTTAATGTACTGTACCTCATCAAAGCATTATTATCATTTGCAGCTCTTCTAAATGTGATTCTTAAACCACCCTTCCACATAATATCTTTGTAATCTGAGAAGAATCCTGGCAACAGGCGCATGGGGAACAGCACTGTGTGGCTTTTAGATATTATTTTAACACGTACTCAACGTGTGCCAGTACACACTATGGGAGTTTCGTCGCCTTGATGAATAGGTATGCTAAATGGAAACTACCACATTACGAACAATCCCATTTAGATGAACACTGAAATTAGTTTAATTCTGCCCACAATTTCAATGTAACCCATTACTCTGGTAGCGCTGGTTGCTGTGTCCGATAATCTACAGGATTACGTATCAATAGGCATACTAAGCAATAAAGTAAAAATTTGCATACATGTTCACTTCATTCAATTACATGAAATTCGTAGAGAAACAAGTAAGTTACACCCAACTGAAATTGTATTTTCTGTGATTGAAGTGCCAATTTACATCAGTTCACCCTATATGTGAAACTGAATAACTCGCATACTATTTACGGTTCATGAAAAACTGAATAGTAAACAACAATTCCCATTCCAATAGATAAAATTTTGATTCACCATACAATTTTACCCTCTCTCTTGGACCTGACTCGCTTGTGTTAATATCAGCTGATGTACAGAAAACTGGGTCTCAAGAAAAGTTACCCAAGGGAGGCTGTGTGCATAGATTATGATCTGAACTTCAGTGAACATAACCCTTTAGCCTGACCTAATTGATAACCCAACTGTCAAAATATTACTGGGCATTATTCATACTTAAGTGACCAGCACAAAATGAACTTCTTCCTGAAAAGCAACATTTACATTAATTCATATATGTATATTCATAATGCACAGAAGGAGCCTTTGTTTTGATAAATGTCAACACAATGAAATGAGATATTAATATATTTTATTATTACTAGAGAGGAAAATAAACCAATAAACTAATTTTCAGTACTTATGGCATTCAAATTACCTACTGTGCCCTATAGCAGGTTACATATTGTTTCATTCAACTTGAAGAAAATTATTACTCCCTGTGACTAAAATAACAAAAGAAAATGCGATACAATGAATCAGCTGTTTTAGGCTGTCATCTCATGACCTAATAATCCAGCACAATTAATTCGACAAGTTCTATCGATTACTTTTGTGGATATAATTAAAGAAATTCAATAACAGAACTTTGTTTATACCTCGCTTGAACCTACATTAATTATTTAGTCCTTAATAGATCGTGTATTCAATATTGAAACACTTCTACAAACTTCAACTTTTCGTGCTTACAGCAGGCATAGTTATATCTATATGCAGCACAATGTTTTACCCTCGTTCAGCTAACAAAACTCTGACAACATAGTAATAATATGAACTGTGTGCATTAAGTAGAATATTCAACGAATATTTACATTTAACGATTTACAGTTTGCAATTGCTGATCAGCTGTATTTTTACGCCAATATGGCTACCCCACGCGCTGCTTTCCCGCTCAAACTAACGGTGCGATGCATACTGATTAATGGCCAATAACGACGCACACGAATGCTAGCATATTTTGCGAAGTAGAAATCTTTAATGCAGTTATTCTTCCAAACGTCTGGGTGCACTTAATATATAAAGTTTGGTACTTACAGCCAATGCCCGAACCACGATCCGTAGATCACTTGCACAACAAAGTTCTCAAATATCGGCTGTATCCTTACTTGGTGAACCGATATTCTTTGCGTTGCATGTTTCCTGAACCTTTATGGATCATTTACGCCATATGGATTGCATGGCAAATTTCCAGATGTTCGGATATTCCTTGATATTCTTGTCCGAACAAAACCTTATGGGCTTTCCATCTTCCTTTTCCCGGACGAACGAACGTACTGAATCGATCTTTTACCCGTTCGTCAACAAACGAGTCCGCTCTTCGATTCGCCGTAATAAGTTCAATGTTTCGAACTCCGCTGCTTCAAATTCAATCGTTAAGTTAGAGTTTTCACTTAAATCCACTTATTAGAATATCACATTACTCACATAATCAACACAACATTTTTTCTGTCCAGAATCGGCCCGGAAACCGTAATCCCGCATGGTATGTGAACCGATTATATGAATCATTCCTTTAACCGTTCCTTACACTGTTGTCTTTTCGTGTACAAGATTTAAACTAGAAAGTCCACCAACAAAATGATGAACGTAGTGTGGCAGCTTTGATGAAATTTACCAAAAGTAAACGTGAATTATTGAAGTACACTAAAATAAGTACATACAAATATGTTCATTATAACATTTCTTGTTATACTAAGAAGCCTCGGTTTTGGATAATTTTAGTGTGGCCAAAGCTGTGGAGGTAATGCCGGGATAATCTACTCTGTTTATAACAACACCATGTTTTCTGATCTCAATTTCAGAGAATAGATGCGGCACAAAATTGTCCACCAATCTTATATTTGAATTTGCCGGATAATCGGTACCATCGAGCTTTACAACATCAAATTTGATGTATAGATCTTCTCTGTGGGGGTGTATAAAGCCATCCCCTACATCAAGATCAACCTCAATCTCTGTGTTGGGTTGATTTAAATTTGCAAATGTCCTCCTGTTTGGAGGGAATGATTGTAGCTCATAACTCTCAATATTTTCCATTTTCTTCTTGTATGTATTTTTATTTAAATATTAATCTCTATGATAGCAGTTGTTGTGGCTCCAGCAAAATCAACTAATTCTTCTTTTTCATTAGTGACCATCAATTCAATGTTATCTATTCTATAATGGCACACAGGAAAATATAATGTTGGGGATGGATTGTAGATGATGGGCTCCATGAATTCAGAGTTAGGTTTGAATGTTGCAATGATGCCGGTTTGTTTGTGAGTGCCTATGCCATTTGATTTGGTGATCATACCCTCGGCCACATTACAGTGAATATTCAGAGTCTCTATGGCTAAGAATTTAGGTATGTTAATAGCAGTGTGTTTGATGCCTGGTTCAAGTTTTGTGTTGTTCTCAAAGCCTAACAGCTCTCCTATAGTACCCAGATTCACTGTTTCTGTAGCAGATACAATCTCTACTCTGTGAGTGACAGAATTTTGACTTAACACTATACCTCTGGGTAATTGAGCATTTAGAGTGGACAGATTATACTGCCCTGGAGTGATGACAATTTTTTGATTCCCTACTGCAATTGTGTTGTTGTGGTGTGTAATATTAGGGATCAAGTACATGCCATAAAATGCTCTGAGAGCTATTGTTTTGGAATACACTATATCATCATGTAATTTGAGTTTCAATATTGAATTTTGGCTGGTGAGATGGAATACTCCCATGATGTTTTAAATACCACAAGGCTTTTTGAAAATCTTCAATTGATGGTTTATTTATTTGAGACATATATCTAAGAACAGATAAACACAAATGTCCGCAATTAACATCTTTGAAATTTTGAACACGGGTATTATTGTAATAAAGATTAGTTGAATTTAGATATTTTATTAAATTTTCAGGTGGAATACCTCCAAATGAATCAAACACAAATGCCTCATTTTTTAAATATTTAAGATAACAGATCCAGTGAGTGCCCTGATTTTTGTACTTATCCAAATTAACAATGCCACACTCTTTGTTGAGTGGTTGTTCTGGTAAAGAATCAGACATGTACACACCTCTAAAATGTTTGATCCCCAGTGGCTTGATTAAAGCTTCAATATCTTGGTTTGTAAGCGGCTCTTGTTTTTTTTTAAACTTATTCATGGCTCTCTTAACACCTTTGCCTTGTTTCTCCATGGCCAGGTTATGGCGCCTCTGCTCATCTAATTCTGCCTTATTCTTTTTGGCATCTATTACTGTTTTTGCTATGGCGGCTGATCCCCCGGCCAAGCTCCCCACAGCCCCGAGAGCAGCTAAGATGGCAGGGATGGTAAATATAAATCCCCAACATGTGATTTTTTTTCTTGATTGCTGTAATTTTTTTAATTGGGGGGTACTAAGCAACAATTTCATACCATGCCCCTTTGCAAGACAAGAATTTTTTTTCTTGCGCTGCTTTTTGGTCAAAAGGCTATCAATAATTTTAAGAGATTTAAGACCTGCATAAGGTATTTGATACATAACACCCTTGGCCTTCATTGTAGGTTTATTATATATATATTCACAGCCCCCACCCCAATTTTTGTTTGGTATTCATAGCTATGGTGGTCCCCAATGCTGCTATTTTTTCACTTAAAGAAGCATCTTTGCTTACAAATCTACCAAATGCAGCCTCTTCTAATTTCTTGTCTTCAACATGTCTCTTGTCAAGATCAGAATATGTGTTGTATGCTATGTCATGGTCTCTACAAGCAGCATCTAGGGGATTAACACCAGGATCACCTCTGTTTAATCTATGGTCCAATTTTGTGCCTGGACCACAATACTGATAGCCTGGAATGTGTAGTTCAAATGGCAGCTTGTTTATAATGTCATTAACCAAGCCCCGACCCTCAGAAATATTCCAAAATTTAGGTGGTAGAGTATTAATAATTTTTATAAGATATCCAATCCCCTTAGTGTCATTTACTATAAAATTAGACAATTTGGTGCTTATCATGTCCATAATTCCAACTTTTTCATTGTAAAAATTGTGGTTGCCAGCATTTTCCTTCCCAGCTATCACCAATAACCTATCTACAAGTTTCCTGACATCATCAACCCACACAAATTCTTTGGGCAGGGTGTTGTATTGTTTGATTTCACTGCCAGTCTTGATCTGTGACCATATGGGCTTGATTAAATTGTTGTATTTTGCTCCACTGCTAGACTTGACTCTTTTTTGTGTGGGATCATTGTTCTGGTATAGAGCATCTGATTTTATTAATATTTCTTTGTAATTTTCATAATCTTGATCTGTATAGCTGCCAGGCCTTTTCCTAGTCATCAGTTCCCACAATCCAGGTGTTCCAGGATACTTAACAAAAGCACCTTTTTCTCCAAGATGAGATTCTGAATATACAATCAGATCATCTCCCATAAATGTTACTCTGAAATTGTCAATTCTATGTATGATGCTACCATGACGCTCTGTGTCAGCATATAAGCCAAAGACCTCATCTTTATTGTCTTTAGGTGTGCTTAAATATTTTTGAGCAAGAAGACCCAATTCAATAGGATCCTGAGTAGCTTCAATTCTTCGAGGAGCAATAGGACTAGGTGTATGAATACTGGAAAGTGGGGTGAATGGATAATCTAATATGTTCCTAGCAGCTACAGGTACAAGCTCTGTGATCAAATTTTGATTTTGCTCTGTAACAGTTTTGATATTTTTACCTAATTCACCAATAGCGTCAATAATAGGCTGTTCTGTTTGTTTGTGTTTTTCATAAATTCCACGGTTCTCTGATTTCCATCCCTTAAATCTTTTTACAAGATAATCTCTTAATTTAAGATCATCAATAATTGGCCTTTTCATGGTTATTTATTTATGTTTCGATGTCTAGAAAATTGTTGATTTTATTTCTATATTTGCCACTATTGGGTTTTCTTGTCATATCAATTGTAACAAACCCATAACTGTCCTGGTTCCAGCACCTGCTGCAAATCTTGGAAAAATCATTGTAGCTCAAGTCCCCACCTACATATTCATCATGTATGTGTTTGAGGTTGGTATGGTCTTGATGAAACACACATATAAAATTGCTGTTGTCTCGGATCAGCTGCTTGGGTATTTTTGAAAAAGTCTGTGCCAGGTAGAAGCAATCAATGTTTTTGTGTCGGCCCTGTGTAAAGAAATTTCTAATCTTGTTTTGATTATCCAGTATAATATCATCAAACACAACAACAGAATTATCGAGACAGTCATGGAGTGGCTTAACATCTGGTTCAAAAGTGGCAATATCCAGTCCATCATATAGCTTCATCAGCTGCTGATATTTTAATTGTTCCAAGCTCTTAGAGAAAACATACAAGTGCCTGTTTTTCCAGTCTAACCAGTTGGGTGCCAATAAAAAATTATCAACCATTAGTGTAGTTTTACCACAAGCAGATGGCCCAACAATAAGACATCTAATATTATCAGGCAGCAATTTTCCATTTCTCTTATTCTGCTGTTCAGGTTCTGGCAGCCTTTTTATAACATCCCATGTGTTCATATTATTATTTTGTTTGCATCGATCCAGCTGTGTTCTGGAAGTCCTAGCCATTTGACAAGTAACTTGTTGCCTTTTCTGCGGATGATTTTTTTCTATGAGATATGTGTCAGGCTGTTTAGTTTTGCTGAGCTCTTCTTCATAAAACCTGCCTTTGAGAATTTCTCCTCGGTGGTCTTTTATTATATATGTGTTAAGGGTCCCAGGTTTAACTTGAACCACTGTAAATAATTCAGTGCTCCAGTTTCTTGTAAAGCCTCTTTTGAATAAGTGCTTATATTTGCTGATTCTTACTTGATCACCCACCCTGTATTTGGCTTTTCTTGTTGTTGGCTGGTATCTAGGAAAATAAACAGTGCTGATCAATTTTTGCTCATCAGATGAAGACACTTCAGAGGGTTTCATGTTGATTGTGGAATGGACCGAGTTGCTATATTTATGTAGAAGTTCTGGAAGAATATTAATCCATTTATAATTACCTTGCAGGGTAAATTGCTTATACATATGATTTTTTAGAGTTCTGTTGAATCTCTCTACAATTGAGGCCTTGAGATCACTGTAACTCGAATAATGTTGTATTGACTGGCTTTTAATAAATTGTTGAAACACTGAATTATAAAATTCTTTGCCATTATCTGTTTGCAAATAGCGCGGTGATCTTCCACTCTGATTGATGATTGTCCTGATGGCTTCTGTAACACATTTTCCAGTCTTGGATTTGAGTGGCACAGCCCAGGCAAATTTTGAAAATGTGTCTATTACAGTGAGTAGATACTTGTAGCCCTTGTTGATTTTGTCTAAGTTTTTCAGCTGTCCACTTGCCATTTCAATCAAGTCGCTCTGCCATAAATCATCTATGCCTTTTGTGACTACTGGCAGTCTCTTAAAATTATGTCTGGCTTGTCTGTGTAATTCATCAACAATAATTTGTCTAGACATAATATGTAAACAAGAATATTGCAACTATAGGGTGTTCAGCAGCTGATACTGCAGGATTTTCAAAATATAATTTGTCCCCTATTTGTATTTTAAATTCCAGAGAGCCATCATCTTCAGCATAGGCTGTTTCTAATGTATTGGGATCTGTAAAATCCTCCAATTCTACACTGGTGATTTTCACTTTGTTATCAGCATTTGTTATTGATAAGGTAGGGTAGTGGTGTGCCTGTGGTTGAAGCCAATATTTGATCTTGATTGGTCTCAATGTGCCCCCAACAAAAAATTGGTAATAAAATTGTGCAGGGAACAGCATATATATTTTGCCACCTGGTGTAAATAGTGAATCATATTCTTTGTTGGGGATGCTGTACAATTCAAGAATTACTGTATGTTTTGGATTCTCGATTATGCCTGTTATTTCTTTTTCTGCTGTAAGCAATCTGCTTGTTACAGATTCAAGGTGCTCATTGATAGTCCTAACAACATCATCATGGCCTGGCTTGATTTTTATGTCAACAACAAGTTTTTTGTATTGTTGCACAATTTCTTGTAGCTGGGTGGCAAAAACAGACAAAGCATTTGCTTGATTGGATTCCATGGTCCCTAGCTGTTGCTTGATATTGGCTACAATTTGCTGTAAATTTTCAACAACTGCCAATTTTGAATTTTGAGCAGTAAGATCATGGACCTGTCTTCTGATATCCTCAAACAGGGCATGCAATTCATTAATATGTTGATTGGTTGGAAGAGTGGCCACTGTCTGAGTGAGATGTTTGATCTCTGCCTGGATATTCTTGATATCTTCTGATTTCAATATGCGATTCACTGCTCTCTTAATATTTTTAAGTTCCTGTGATGTAGGCAGATTTGATACTGTATTTTGCAAAGTTTCAAGTGCCAATTTTACATTGTTTAATTCAGAAGCATCAGCCACATTTTGCATAGCATTTTGGAGCAGGGCTATATCTGCCTGAGAGGGTGTTGATTGTTGTAAAATTTCAAGCTTTGTTTGGATATCATCAATCAAGTGATGAAAATGAGATAGCTCAGATTCAGTGTTGAGGTTTTCAAGCTTTGTGATCTGTTGCTGGACACTAACAAGAGTATCTACAATACCGGGCAGGCGGGATTCTTGTACATTTGCCAAATCACTTTGCACTGCTGCTATTGTACCTTCAAGATGGGTTATGGTACTTTGAATTTTTCCAAAATCTTCATATGTTTCAAGTTGCAGCTTAATATTGGCTACACTCCGAGTTATTGCACTCAAAGCATCAGAAGATGGCAAATTGTTCATAAAATTTTCAAGTGTCTCAATTTTTTCTTTAACCTCAGCTATGGCATTGTTCAGAGGGTCCAGATTAGGTATCTGCAATGATTGAATCTGTTCCTTTAGAGTGGAAATCACTAGATCAAAATCTTCTTGTGATTTTATGTTTTTGACAATTGTTTGGAGCTGTGCCTGGACATTATTTATTTGCTCTTCCAATTGTTGTTTCAATTGCTCAGAGTTGTTAGCCTGGGTCTTAAATTTGACTTGAAGAGCTGCTACAGCCTCTTCTAAACTTTGAAAATTATCCAATGTGGCCAAATCAGTATATTTCTGAAGCAATAATTTGAGTTCAGAATCAATTTTAAGAAGAGGGTCCATGCATTGTGATTGCAAATTTGTAATTTCTAATTGAAGACTGGCATTGAGTGTGGTTTGTAAAGCTTGTAAATCACTTCTTAATTTCTTGACTCTGACATCAAGCATCAGAATCTCATCACTGTGATCTTCATGCCTTGTATGGCCAAATATATCATTAGGCATTTTTGTTTTAGTGGTTATTTATTATTGAATATCTAATTCTTAATTCTATAAAAAAGGGTATAAGCTTGTCATAGGATCCAGGGACCTCAATATATAAGCAGTCACCAGCAGAAACAGTATAAACAGTGCCAGAAATCATGTTTGAGTGCTTAATTCTATAAATATTTTTCCCTATTGAAATCTTGACATTACCCTCAGGGGTTGTAATAAATTGCAATTGTCCACCTACAGGTAATTGGTAATGATTTAAATTATTGTTAAATATGTACAATGTTTTACCTGTTTTATCATCAACATCTGTAAGTATGCTGTTCAGATGAATAATTAACAAACCACTCAGTTTAGATATTATATCAGAAGAGGGTTGTGGTGTTGGCAGCTCCATAATAGCCTGTTTTTTGAACCCAAATAAGTTCATAAGCATGTTTATTTATTTCAAATCATGCTCTGTAATTGGGCATTGATTGCCATTTTTCAAATCACAATGACCCCATGGTAAAGTATGTATGCCACATGATAAAATGCATCTCTTATCATCATGTGGGTCCAGAGCCACTTTTCTTACAATATTTGTAGTCAACAAGTGATCCACACTCTGAATTCTGGATTCTGATGTTCTGATGGTGCTACATGATTTGAGGCAATTTTTGTAATCTTCAAATTCAAGCTCTTTTTCAACAGTCACTCTGCCAATGCCCTTGGCTTTTTTGGCAACAACACCACTACATGTTTCAAAACTGTACATCTTGGCCCTTAAGCCAGCAAATCCCACAATAACATCACCAAGTGTCTCATCTTTTAACTTGCCAGGCACCTTTTTGTTGTGGGGTTGAATCTTTGTATGTTTACTGGTATCAAAATATTCAAGCAATGCAGGCTGGGACATATCTTGATAAACATCTTCTGTTTGAATATCAAGAACAAAACTATCTGTGTCCATGTACATCAATTTTACACAATTACCATAAAAAGGTTTCAACACATCATAATACAATTTTAACATGTGTAATTTGGCCAATTCCAATATTACAGCCCCTACATAAATAGGTTTATCAAACTTAATCTTTGTTTTTTTCATGTTGAAAAGTGCCATATTTTCATCATAAATTCTTCTATAATTGAAATTAGGCTTTGCAACCAATTTTTTGCTCAGGCTGGGGTCAGTAATTATTTTAACATCGGTATGTTTTCTGACATTTTCAATAGTTTTGCCATACACAGAATTGACCATCAATTTAAACAAGGCCTTATCAAATTGGCTCATTGCAGATGTTCGAAGCTCTGTGTTTGTATCAATATATGGCTTCAACCATTTTAAGTGCCTGAACCTCAAAACTTTGCCAACTTTGCTCACTTGGACACCATGATGCATCAGGAACTGGAGGTTTTTGTAATATATGACATAACCCTGTTTTGGCTCTAGAGTCATCATCAATTTCTTTTGTTTAGAGCCAGGTGAGCACTGAACCTCAGGAATTGGGGGCAGATCAGAAAATGTGTTGTGTAAATTATCAGGAATTGTCAGATCAACCTCTAAGAACAGGCCATACTTACTGTCATCAAAATCCTTAAGATCTTCAATATTAAAATCTTCAACCCACTCAAGCCCTGCATATGGCAGTTTATCCATCATAGCATAACCATACAGGCTGTTTGCATCCACATACAATATATAATTTGATGGCCGTGCTGGATCATAATCAGGAATATATTTGTTATTAGCTCTGGCATATCTCTGAGAACATTGCACCATGCCTCCTCTTATACATTCCTCCATAAACAGATACATGTCTTGATCTTGGATCAGATCCAATTGCATTTTAGGGGTTCAAAAACATTGCAGACCATGCTAGACCTGGGGCACTGTAAAAATAAATTGGATCTAGTTTATAATTTTGCATGGAAGATTTTCTGAATGCCTGCAATATATCAGCTAAGAGGGTCACATCAAGTTTTAAATATGCATTGTGATAATCACCAAATGTCTGGCATTTTAAATTGTTCCACATCAACTGGGCATGGTGATAATAATCATCAGTGATTCCAGATCCTCTGATTTTGCTGTAAAACTCTTGTTGTGGTGGCAGAGCACACTCATCAAATTTAGAAAAATCTGTAACATAGTCATATGGATATACACTCTTCCGCCTAATTAATTTCAGGTCCTGATTTGGAAACAAAGCACATGTGATTTTGAATTGATCATCAGATAATTGAGTGGCCAGTGTAGCCAGGCTAGCAGATAAAATTCTGTAGGAATCAAGAAATCTTAAGTGAATAGGAATACCATTAACTTTAATTATTTTGCTAATAGCAATATATTTCTCATCATTTTCAGCTAAAATATTTAAATTCTGCTTGTCAAACCCCTCATACCTGATCAGATGATGGAAACCATATGAGAATGGTGTTTCACCTTGATATTTGTATCTGAAAATTCAGAATCACATACCGGGCATTTTTCTGCATTGTTGAAATCTTCCATCTGTTTCTCTGTTAAAGGCAACATGGGTTTTGATTTTAATAAGATATTAGATGCTATGTCATGGCACTCATTTTCTATTCTATGTGCAAATTTTTTGATAGCATCTGGTCCCTTGTATAAGTATGGTTCACTAGCTACACCATCCCTTATAATTATAAAACAAAAGCTGGAAGGTTCATGTAGCTGGTATGGTGTAATTGAAGATTCTTCAGGATCTGGATTGCAGAATGCAAGAGGTTTGAGATTTGATTCAAAATCACAGACTATATATGCTGGGTGTTCCAACAAGGCTTCAAACTTTTTGAATTTTGCATTTTCACTTGGCATTGGCATCACCATATGAACAGGTTTATAGTTGCCACAGTATTTCAGATGCTCAATTAACTTGTTTTTAGCAATTTCTGCATTCACTTCCCGAACCCCATTCACCATTTTTCTACCATCAAATACAGTTAAACATCTTCTGCACAACTTAAATATTCTATTAAATTTGTCTAGTTGTGTTCTGACTAAAGCTTCAAGATTATGTATCAGAGTATAATGATATGTGCCATCCCCTTCAATTAAGAGCAAATCAATCGGAATAGCAGAATCATCATCAAATATACTGATTCTGAGAGGTGCTATCAAGCAATTGCCACGGCCAGTGGAACAAATAAATACATTAATAGATAATTGTTTAGCATTAATATCCCGGGCCTTTTTTTCAAATTTATCAATATTCTGAACAGACGTTGGATATTCTAAGCCCTTCATTGCTTCATCGAAATTGTGTTCATATTGTTTATAATAAGTTATTCTCTCAGGATGCCTTGAAACTGGATACAAAGCAGCTAAAATACACCACAAAAAGCATTTCTCATCATTATTTTTTATATTAACCACGGCTGTTTTGTTTTTAATATTGGCAGGTAATGGCAAATATGTAGAACCTTGTAATGGGCTGAATTCAGAAATATTAACATAGAGCTTGTGTGGAGATCCGCATAGGCTCCATCCAGACTCTTTTCCAGCAAATTCAGAGTGTTTAATATTCAATTGATCTATCAAACTGCTTATTATTTTGTCTAAATTTGCATTTGAATATACCGGTACAGTTTCTGTTATGTGGGGCTGTGTAAATTTTGTGCCATTTGGTTTCTTATATTGTGTAAACAATTTGAGGGACAGCTTATAAGAGCCATTTTGTGCATTTAGAATTGCCTGCACATCAGGATTTATACTGTTCAAAAAATTCTTAATACCACATCTTGGCTCTGATACAAACCGATAATCCCTTAATTGGCCATTAAAACTGCTATGGATAGGTGGTTCATAGCGTGGCTGCTTTGATGGTCCAGCATTAACAGGTGTTTCATGCTTTCTTTTCACACCAGATGTAGATGGTTGTGGGGGCAATATTGATGACTGTACATAAGAATTACACTTATGCCATTTGTAATATGCCTTGCTTAATATTTTATGGCATCTTGGGCACAATTTAGTAGCTTTTCTGCATTTCTTAGGCTCACAAATATGCCGGTGCCTAGACAAATTAGAACTAGATATATTTTTATTACACTGATTGCAATATTTTTGTTTTGGCATTTTTATTGTTTATTTATATAAAATTTCCTGGTCCAAAAAAACAGAACTATGGACTATATGCCAAAACAATTATAACAGCAATAACTAGGCTCTGGTGATCCCCAATATAAAATAATTTTGCTCTTTTATGCTGTTGTATAACACTTTTTACCAGGTTTCAGATCTGGGAGCTATCAGTTGTATATCAACTAGCAATAATTATTCTCAAAATCTCACGTGTGGACATATTATTTTGCCACATGTATTTCAATCTTACACATTTTATCAGGACTCAAACCCGAGCCTCTTGTTTACAAGGCAACAATATTAACATTTTGCCATCAGGGGAGGCTTCACATTTTATCAGAACTCACAACCAGAAGCCTCCTGATTACAAGGCAATAAAGACCATGGGGCTATGCACCACACTCTACTGGGTCTCAGAACCCAGTAGCTATGAGCTTTATATCAATTCAAGATTCCTGGGATTTTGACAGAAAAACACACTGTAAACAATAAAATCATATGGGAACTTGGCATAGTTTTAAGTGTAGGCAAATCTGTCTGAGGGGGTTCATCTTTTCTACACTAGAATTCAAAATTTCTTAAAATTAAAAGCATATCACACTTAAAAAATTGGGGTATAAGCCCCTCTGGGCATTGTTTTAAGTGTGGGCAAATCTGTCTGAGGGGGTTCATCTTTTCTACACTAGAATTCAAAATTTCTTAAAATTAAAAGCATATCACACTTAAAAAATTGGGGTATAAGCCCCTCTTGGCATTGTTTTAAGTGTGGGCAAATCTGATTGTTCAATCAAATAGCCTCTTCTTTTCTACACTTGTAAGTGGTCCTGGTTATAGCACCAACCCCACTACTTAGGCATTTTCGGAAACTTCGGTATCATGTGCAAGAGATAATAAAGAAGCAAGAACCTTGCAAAATTGTGTTGGCTTTAACTCGTAGTTCTCTGAATGTTAGTGACAATGGTTCTACATTAGTATGCAATGTTAATTGTACATTAACCACTGACTAGTGCTTTAAACTATACTTTCTCCAAATTTCAAATGAAGACGAGAGAAGAGTTTTCTCTCGAAACGCAGTGTTAGAATAAGTATAGTTTAAAGCACTAGACAATGGATAATTAACATTGCATGCTAATGCTGAGTTCACTTTGTCTTGTTATGTAGATACTTCCCCATTCTGTTTATTATATAATTACTCCCTTTTGGCCGAAATTAAGAATTACTTTAAAATATTGTTCAGTATTTTTGATAATAACTTGGTATATCGTAGTCAGATATGTTGTCAATGCCATCTGTTGCAATGATTACATTTGGAAAAGCATAAAGCGATATTTGTATCATGAACAAGTAAAAAGCCTCCGGCAATTATAATGGGACACCTCTAGATCCTCAGATACTCGCTCTCCTGCAAGGCGTTGTGTGTGTTGCCTAACTCCACGGCGATAAGTGGATTCTAATAGCAAATTTTCAATTACAACTTCTACTACCGCCAAACAATTAGGTAACATATAGGCTATAACGCCTTGCAGGGAAACGAGTATTTCAGGATCTATATATCTCATTTCTTTTGCCGCTGATTGTACATTTTTAAAAAACCTAATTTATGTTACGGTATTACTATGGTATCTCTAGCGGTGATGCCGGGGAGGGGTTTTCTAAATAACCCCCCCCCCCCCCACACCTAGTTAATTTACATTCTGTAACGTTCCTTTCTCAGATTGCTTCCTTAGACGGAATAGCAATATGGCAAGCAAGACAGTCTTGCTTGTAATTATTACTGTGATAAATGAAATTACATGTGCGAAATATATAATTTTAGGGAGATCTCTTTGGCCCCAACCTCTCCGGACACCCATGGCATTTGGGGAGAAAATCACACATGCCTCTTTACCTTGTAATACAGTAAAAAAAATCAAACTTGTCAGCTCACTGCAAGAGTCATATATGTTGCCTATTTCATAATCCAATTAGAACGTGTATATTCCTTACTTCTGAGTGGCAGGACATCAAGAATGTTCCCCCGGATAATATTTCATGGTGTGCAGTCACAATTGACAAAAGGTAAGCTGTTGAGGGGAAAAAATGCTAAATTGTGCTTGGTCATGTTGCTGACGGGAACACTGAAGCTAAATGAAAAAGGCATTGTGTTCAACAACATTTATACGGCTACCGTTGTTCATGTCTCTCAGTTATCTGTTCTGAAGACATCCAACCTTTATGTTTTCGTGGTCGAGGACTGCGTGAAGCAACCGATAGGGTGTTCGTGGTGATATACGTACAATAGCTACTGGGTGGCCAATTTTAACCTCGGTTTTTCGTCAACAATCAGGTTTGAAGGATGGACGAACAATGGTGACAAAGAGATAGAATGGAAGACTGGAGATTGTTACTGCTAGAAGGTGAAAAATCTGCTTTTATGACGTAGGTCAGGGAATGTACAAATTTCCGTTGATAGAGAAGCAGAAGGTTATTCACGTAATCTTGAACACAATATCTTCTATTTCAGCATTGTCAGGCGATGTAATGGGTCTGTGTTCTACGAAGCGTTCATAAGTAGCTTTTAGTTCGATCGATACGATTTTCACTGCAACTAATTTTACTCGAACCTAGCAAGGAGAAATAACTTTTAAGCACTTATCTGTCAAGGGCGTAGCTAGGCCGGTACAGCCGGGGCACCGCTCCGGGGCCACCGAAAGACCAGAATATTGATTGACTGAGTTGTTGTCTTAAATCCACTTTATGCACAGTATGGCTAATCGGGACTGGACCTACAGTTTAAAGTGAGATCCGAACCACTATGTGCCTCCATTGGGTATCGAACCCGGGACCCCTTGATTACAAGGCGACGACGCTACCGAAGGACCGGAATACTATTATTGATTTGGTTTATTTTACTTCGCTTTTCTGCCACTTTTGGTTAATTGCGAAGATGAGGATGAATGATGATATGATGAAGGGACACTCACAAATAACACTCGTGGCCGGGATTCGAACCCGGGACCTCTAGCGTCGTAGCTCGCTATGCTAACCAATCCTCCACGGAGACCGGCGGAAAGATTATTACGTTTTCTCCTGACTTAAGGCTGGAGTGGACCTTTGGCCGACAGCAGGGCAGCTGTTTTCGAAATTTCCACTCTTTTCGAAAAATCCCTATGATATTCCAAAATCTGAAAAATTACATGTGCTTAAAATTTATTTTAGGGCATTCACGTCAATCTTCATGTGGTTTGCTTTCGCTGTTGCCTAGATATCCTCAATATAATTATAAAGTATTGATAAGTGGAAGTTCCGCAAGGAAGAGAGTGTCTATTTTTTTTATTTATGTATATTTTTAATGAATATAAGTTCTAATGAAAACGAATTTGCATCGTAGGTATTTAATGATAAAGTACATTTTTTTCAGTGGCACAGGAACGGGAGGCACAGTGGTACTACATTGTATTCCACAAATTTCTGGGAGGGGATAAAGTATCCCTCTAAATTATTGTTTCGATTTGTACCCCTTGTACACCCAACGGCAAAAGAAATAGTAGGTTAATTGTCCACCACCGTTTTCATTCAGTCAGTTTTCCACAATGTGATGATAATGAATTGAAATAAAAACGTCAATGGGTAGAGGACAACATCTTCTTTACATCAACAGAAATTCATTCCTTAAAATAACACAGGATGTGGAATAAAGAGTAATGGAGATAGTGATGGACAATTTACCTACTATTATCTTTGCCGTTAACTGTACCTCCTCAAATAATTTGACAGAAGGAAGATGCTGCCGTTCAAAGAATCAAGTTTTTAATAGATAAACGCAAAGAAAAAGATATTTTGCCTGCACTATCTCTCTAAACACTATAATTAAAACCAGCACAAACCTATTATACTGCATTGCGATACATGTACCTCACTTGATCATTGCTCTCTGAAAATTTTACAAGAAACTAAAAACTGTTTAAAATGAGTGCAAAACGATTGAATGAGTTTCATCGTTTAAGAATTGTATACTTAATTTTAACACTTGTTAAGAACTGTCTTGAAAATAACCGTAACATTTCTTTTTAAAATATGCAAAATTATTTTGTGAATACTGAATATTGCTTATTTTTTATTTGGCATTACCAGTTAGGCAAATTTTATGTGAAACCTTGAGAGTTTTGTTCTAAAATAGAATTGCTCGTATTTATTTATGTAATAGATCGGAGTAAAAACTTGATAACCCAATGAAACCGATAAAAACACAAGTGAAAGTTCGTCCATTGCATTGTGGCTTGTATATTATTATGTGTCATTGCCAGGTATGCGCGAGGGAGGGGGGGACCGTCTTCCCTGCAGGGCATAAACAGAGGTTTTCGAACACCTGTGCTTGAAAATTTTACTCTCAGAAACACTCCACAGACGAAACATTAACCAAGTAAACAAATATATTTTAAAAAAACTATCAATTTAATGATTTTTTTCACGTAATATGCATTTATATGCGCTTACGCAGTAAATATGCACGAACACCTTAAATATGCACTATAAAACCCCCTACTTCGGTTCGGAATGCTCTGAAACAACTTTAGAGCCCGGTTGCATATTAATTAGAGGACCGGAATAAAATATGCAAATATGCAAAATCCGCACTCTAATTATTACCCATATATTCCCGTTTTTTTTTCCGTTACCGGCTATTGAATAGACCTTAATCACTAATAGGTGAGCAACAGGTGACTGTGCAGCAACTATACCTACACGTAAAGTGGTTGGAAGAAGCTACAAACCAGATCTACACTTCGCAGCAGTGGCGGCGATATGGTTCCAAAACTGGGGCCAATGACAGCTTATTTTCCCTTGGTAGTCAAGAGCCACAATGCGGGGGCAAGACAATGCTGAAATGATCGAGCTAGAGTTTTCAAACATATTGAATTCTGAAATTTGAGCGAAACGGGTTTAATTCTAGCAGCTCATCTTCGACCCCTTCATTTTCACTTCTGCTGTCCTCTTTCCGGTGCTGTTCCTGGATCAGACTGAAAATTTTCTTGTGATTGTCCCAAAATTCCCAATGGTAACACTGTTAAGCCTTGTTTCCATGTTAATAAAACATTCAAATGCTGACAAAGGCAAATTTATTGCATAAAAAATATACGCTCCTATTACAGGGTTACGTTATGCTTTTAGTGTATATATTTTATACAATAAATTTGCCTTGTTCAGCATTTGAATGTTTTATTTTTTACCAAAATTCCCGTTCCAACTTTTTAATTCCCTGTTCGATAAGAGTTTCAAACCTAGGATATCGAGCTACTTAGCGCGCTACATTCACTATCCTTCACCCAGCCGTTGATATAGTATATACATTTAACCTATATGATGTCCCATAAAACGCATGTGGTTTTATATAATGCTGTTTGGTAAGTATAGGAACAATATGAGCGTCGGAAAGTGGGATCGAACTGGTCCATAGACACCCCCCCCCCTTTGACATCGTTTATTGCAAGTTACAAAATAGCAGAGCGTTTGTTAGTTTTATTGTTAATAGCGAAACTAAAGTTCAGTAGTTAGTATTCGAACAGAATAAACAAGGACAAACGGCGTTAGATCAAAAAATTGAGGTTACAATACAGGCAAAGAATATCTAACTGGTTCCACAGTTTCAAAATTCCAAAAATTAAGTTTTATGTGAATGGTCAAAGAACATAAACTTTATGACTAAAATTTCACTCTTACTTTTAAAGCTTTTTCTTGAAGGTATCTAAAATTTAATAACAAAATATAATAACTGTGCATTTCAGTACACACTGCATGAAACGTAATAATAATAATAATAATAAAATTTGTGCTGCATATTTACACTTCTGATGGATAGAGTAGAAAAGTCTCCTCAAGGATAAGGACAGCAATAATAATAATAATAATAATAGTAAAAATAAGTTTGGAATAAATTAGTTAATTGTTATGAAATTTTAATTATTATTATTATTATTTAATAATAATTATTATTATTTCTATTATTAACATTTCTTGCGACGCACATGGGAACAATTATGAGTGAACCCCCACCGAAAATTTTTCCTGCCTACGGCCATGCTCACTTGGTACAGTAAATTCTGTTAAGGGGCACGAAGAGTCGAACAAGAGGGAACTTTACACAATCTGGCGTCTAACGGAAGGTAGGATTTTATATGGATCCATGGAAGAGTATTGCTTTTTTATTTACCCTAACAACATGTTGCTTAATAAATCGGCACAAAGCAAATGAACGGAAAGGAGAAGGGTCGAAAAAATAATGTCTAAACAGAAAATCACAAATGTGATTTTGAATAATGAAAACGATAAGTTAAAGGAAGGAGTATGTCCTTACTAGGGATGGCCAGATCCGGATCCTGACGGATCCGAAATCCGGATCCGGTTGGTTCCGGATCCTAAGGATCCGGATCCTAAAATTTTTCGGATCCGGATCCGTGGATCCGGAATTTTCAGATCCGGATCCGGATCCGCGGATCCGGAATTTTCAGATCCGGATCCGGATCCGCGGATCCGGAATTTTCAGATCCGGATCAGGATCCGGATCCAGAACTTTCGGATCCGGATCTAGAACTTTCTGATCCGGATCCAGAACTTTCGGATCCGGATCCAGAACTTTCGGATCCGGATCCGGAATTTTCGGATCCGGATCCGTTTTGCCATCCCACATGCGCTTCTTTGGAAAGTAAGAATGTGCTTATAACATATTGTTACCTGCTAATATACATATGTATATAATATACATACACATATATATATATAGTGTGTGTGCGCGCGTGCGCGATTTGTAATTAATTAATACACTTACAAGGGAGGTCTAAGTCTCCCCCTCCGATTTCCATGAAACTTGCAGGGCCCAAATGAAGAAATACGTGTTTTCTTGTTTCGGCAAAAAAATTGTTCTAGGGGGCAACCTCCTCTCAAATGTCAAGATGAGGACAAATTGAAGTGGGGATCTGACCACTGTGTTCCCCTCCGATTTCCATGAAACTTGCAGGGCCCAAATGAAGAAATACGTATTTTCTTGTTTCGGCAAAAAATTTGTTCTAGAGGGCAACCTCCTCTCAAATGTGTATAGAAGGGCCCAAAGGAAGAATTACGTGTTTTTTTGTTTCAGCTGAAAACTGTTTTAGGGGGCAAAATCCCCTTAAATGTCAAGATGAGGACAAATTGAAGTAAGGATCTGACCCCTGTGTCCCCCTCCGATTTTCATGAAACTTGGCAGGTGTATAGAGGGGCCCAAAGGAAGAAATACGTGTTTTTTTGTTTCGGCTAAAAAACTGTTTTAGGGGGCAAAACCCGCCTCAAATGTCACGATGAGGACAAATTGACGTGAGGATCATCTGACCCCTGTGTCCCCCTCCGATTCTCATTAAATTTTTATAGGTGTATAGAGAGGCCGTATGCCCCTTGTTTCTTCCTATGCCATATTTACGTGGTTTCGGGGTCAGATCCCCACTTCAATTTCTCCTCATCTTGACATTTGAGAGGGGGGGGGAATGAAAACACATAAATGTGAGACATTCCATTCCAGGATGAAACCTTTAACACATATAACAAGATAGAAATGTTATACAAAAATTATACAATTGTTCTACAGTTACAGTTCTACAAATTAAAATAAAAAAGTTCTGGATCTGGATTTCGGATCCGCTAGGATCCGGATCTGGCCATCCCTACTATACACCTGCCACGTTTCATGGAAATCGGATGGGAACACAGGGGTCAGATCCCCACTTCAATTTGTCCTCATCTTGACATTTGAGAGGAGGTTGCCCCCTAGAACAACTTTTTGCCGAAACAAAAAAACACGTGTTTCTTCATTTGGGCCCGTTTGTACACACACCTTCCAAGTTTCATGGAAATCGGAGGGGGACACAGGGGTCAGATCCCCACTTCAATTTGTCCTCATCTTGACAATTGAGTGGGTTTCGCCCTTCAAAACAGTTTTTTAGCTGAAACAAAAAAAAAAACACGCATTTCTTCCTTTGGACCCCACTATACACCTGCCAAGTTTCATGGAAATCGGAGGGGGACACATAAGTCAAATGCCCACTTAAATTTGTCCTCATATTGACATTTGAGGGGGAGGGTTGCCCCCTAAAACAGTTTTTAGCCGAAACAAAAAAAACACGCATTTCTTCATTTGGGCCCGTTTATACACACACCTGCCAAGTATCATGGAAATCGGAGTGGGACACAGGGGTCCGATCCTCACTTCGATTTGTCCTCATCTTGACATTTGAGTGGGTTTTGCCCCCTAAAACCGTTTTTTAGGTGAAACATAAAAACACGTATTTCTTCCATTGGACCCCACTATACACCTGCCAAGTTTTATGGAAATCGGAGGGACACAGGGGTCCGATCCTTACTTCAATTTGTCCTCATCTTGACATTTGAGGGGGTTTTGCCCCCTAAAACAGTTTTTTAGCTGAAACAAAAAAACACGTATTTCTTCATTTGGACCTGTTTATGCACACACCTGCCAAGTATCATGGAAATCGGAGGGGGACACAGGGGTCAGATCCTCACTTCAATTTGTCCTCATCTTGACATTTGAGGGGGTTTTGCCCCCTAAAACTGATTTTTAGCTGAAACAAAAAGACACGTATTTCTTCCATTGGGCCCCACTATACACCTGCCAAGTATCATGGAAATCGGAGGGGGACACAGGGGTTAGATCCTCACTTCAATTTGTCTTCATCTTGACATTTGAGGGGGTTTTGCCCCCTAAAACAATTTTTTAGCTGAAACAAAAAAAAACACGTAATTCTTCCTTTGGGCACCACTATACTGCCAAGTTTCATGGAAATCGGAGGGGGACACTTAGATAACCTCCCTTGTTAGTCTTACACTTTGTAATTATTTAACACTGCATATATTGTAATGTTTTATTTTAATTTGTAGAACTGTAACTGTAGAACAATTGTATAATTTTTGTATAACATTTCTATCTTGTTATATGTGTTAAAGGTTTCATCCTGGAATGGAATGTCACATTTATGTGTGTTTTCATTTCCAATACATTCGAATGAATACATATTCGTTTCAATGGCATTTACAAAATCACCTCTGACATGTGTGCACGAGTGTGTTAGCCGATGCGTAGCAAAGTATTGTAGGAACAACACTTGAAAAAAATTCTTGTAGAACTAACGAAAAATTTCTTTGTAATCGAAGATCATAATACCCTTTAAGGTGTGGTAATATTATAATGGGATTGAGATAGGAAACTCTCGGATCCGTATCCGGATTTTCGAATCCGGACCCGGATCCGGATCCAAAATTTTCGGATCCGGAACTCTCGGATCCGGATCCAGATCAGAAACTTTCGGATCCGGATCCAGATCAGAAACTTTCGGATCCGGATCCAGATCCGAAACTTTCAGACCCGGATCCGGATCCGGAACTCTCGGATCCGGATCCAGATCCGGAACTTTCGGATCCGGATCCAGATCCGAAACTTTCAGACCCGGATCCGCGGATCCGGAACTCTCGGATCCGGATCCAGATCCGGAACTTTCGGATCCGGATCCAGATCAGAAACTTTCGGATCCGGATCCGGATCCGGATCCGGATCCGGAATTTTCGGATCCGGATCCAGATCCGTAACATTTGGATCCGGATCCGAACGGATCCGGATTTTTCGGATCCGGATCCGTTTGGCCATCCCTAGTCCTTACTCCACAAGAAATACACTGGAGTCCAGTAGCAGTTGTTCCCCCGCCCACACACACACTTTTCGTCACTTATGCCACCGCACTATGCCGGGAAAGTAAACTGTCATTGCCCCCTAGTTTTGGCACATTGACATAGGCGCCCACTGCATGAGGCTTGGCGGGGGGCTCGAGCCTCCCCAATGTTAATAATGTGGGGGCAGAGACCCTCAAAAAATTTTGCTTAAGAGGATCTAATGTATTATTTTGCTTCTCTTGTAAAGCTTACTCAGAATTGTGCAACATGAACTTAACTTTAAATACACATTTCAAATGTTCTAGACCATCAAATTTGGGGGGCTGAGACCGCTAAACCATCAACTTTGTGAAGCAGCGGCGTATACTCTGGGTCATCTAGGTAATCGCAGATGACCCGGCTGTATTTCTTCTTTTTTTTTTATAAATATATATACATTTCTTCGCAATATTCTTCCAAACCAATTTCGATGCATACATTTCCTTGCTTCCAGTGCGCAAATACTTCCAATCGTTTACCGCCGAATGTCCGGGAACCTTTCTCCAGCCGGTGAAATGACTTCAGGGAATCTCACCTTGACGTCATTCCTCCCGCTTTCCTTACAACCCTTGGCGAGGAGGGAGGAGAAAGGAAAGAGGGGGAGGAAACACTGCTTCTCAGGCCCGGTGATTCCGTGCCCAGGGTAAGCTCCTTCTTGTGAGAGTCCACCGGTCGCACTCTCAACCTTCAGAGCCTTTACCTTTCCCTCCGCTGAACTAGGGAAAACATACCAGGTAGAGTGCGAAGAACAGGAAAACTGAATAACATGGGCAAACCAATTCTACGCTAATTTTCACTTTACATTTGCTTCTGTCTTGCTGATTTCTGTTACTTGAACATAAATTTATCAAAATGGAAAAGCTTAAATATTGAAGATGAAGCAAACTGAATTAAAATTCAAAGCTTAAGCAATTAAAGCACCTATATGCTGACTCCCCCCATCCTTGTATTTACAAAAATAGTGATTGTTTCTCCTCTCTAATCTTCAAAAGCAGCGAGAATACTTCTTTCACGGAACTGAATATTTTTTAAAGGGAAAGATATCAAAAATAAATATATATATATATATATATATATATATATATATATATATATATATATATATATAAGTATATATATATATATATATATTAGTTAATTTAAGTTGCTATATTCCGCCTCTTTAGATTAATAGTGATGAAGATGAACGAATTAAACATAAAACGAAAAAACACATCAGGCACGTAACCAGGTGGAGGACTCGGGGAGGCTGAAACCCCCCTCCCCGAAATCCTACAAATATCTAATTTAAAACGTGTATAGTGGTAATTAATTTTACTTCAGTAGCAGGATTAAACACTTTGCATAATACGTTGTAATAATCTGAGATTCATCTTCAAGACTTCTAACCCCACTGTTTCAACTTTATGTTGCTAATAAGGGATGATCCCCATCCCGAAATAAAATTCTGGCTCTGATCTGCAATGATTCGAACTTTTAAAAACCTGTCATTTCGAGCTCGGAAAGGGATTTTTTTTATCATTCATAGGGAATTTCATTCTCAGCCAGGAACAACAACAGAAGTTTGGCGCATGAAACTGAATGCGTGTAGTCGTTGGCTTCGTGCTGTGCTTCGTGTTTATTATTTATTTAGGTGTTAGTGTTTGTCGTGATAGTGCTGTGTTAAAGGGTAATGGATGTGATACAAGATTTGCTGGTGAAACCTTTTGGAACAAGATCTTTTCAGGAGAAGTTGCAAATTGTTAATACAGGTAGGCCAGTGTCATCGCTTGAACTTATTTCTACACACAAAGACAAAAATCGGGAATATGTGAGGCATTTTCGCAAGCAAATTATGACAAAACACCATGGTTGACAGGAAGTATAAGTATTAATAAGCTTTGCACTTTTGTTGGCCGTGCTTACTTTTCGGGGTTGAAAAGAATGTATGGACGCGTGGCTGATACTGTAATCTTTGCAACACTTGTGCCAAACATGAAAAATCCAAAAGTCACATAACTTCCTTTGTTAAGCTGCAATCTTTCGCACAGACACGTATTGACGTGAACTGGACGAACAGCGTGCTTTGGATGTGGTACGGCAATCGGGTCCTGGAGTAAGTTGAATTTTGCACTTAAATTAATATTGCGGGTTTTTATTTCACTAGTGCATGTCTTTCATTTTATATCTCACAGGCTGTTTTTTTATAGCTTTATAATACTGTCTTGTTTTATTATTTGAAATTCTACACGTATAGTAAACTGCAATAACGAGAATTAATTGATTGTGATCGTAGCAATAAGACAAACATTCCGACACAATATTGCTAAATCCAATATGGAGCTTGACATAAATTGCACGGAAACTTTTGGAGTTTGAGGATCAAAAGGTTGGAGATTACCCACTCGTTAGAACCAGCATACGCCACTGTTGTGCGGGGGGGAGCCTATGAACGGAGACAGCAAAACACATGACTTATTACTATATACTAAGTATATAATTATGAGTATTGTTAACGGGAACTTTTCTAAGGTTGGAAGCGGCCCCGGCGCCCACCCAGCGTCGAATAACATGGGTACCTGGGGGAAACCCTGGGGGGTAAAGGCGGTCAGGGGCGTGATGCTGATCACATCACCCCCACTCACGACCGGATCAAGAAAGTGTGGAGCGTTACCCCCACACCCCCTATATGCCTTCATGGCGTGGTGCTATGCACAGGGGAGCACTTTACCTTTTTTACCTTTATTGTTAACATTTTTACTAAAAAGAGTTTCAAAATAACGAGCTGATATGACAATTATACCAGTATGTTTGTTGTTTAGTGAATTCTGAACAATTTGAGGTCGTAAACACGACTTTCAAGCAATATTGACATGTTCGATATTTAGTTATCCTCTAAATCTCTTCCTCTAGTCCAAAGAATAAGGGGAAAATAATTCTAAAGTATTTGAAGTTATTTAACACTGGCTTGCAGTAGGAAAGCTTGTGAAAAGTCTGTATTGCAAAAGTGGAAACGGCTATGATCAAAGGCATTATTGCTAAAGCACAGCGTGCTATATGTTTTTTTATTATTGCAAAATTAAATTTAAAAAGTAACATATTGTAGCAAAAACAAAAAAGTAAAACTAATTTTCCTGCGATTTGTGTTAGCATTTATGAAATATTTAAATAAAACTGTTAAATATTGTAAATATTCGCTATTTTTATGGGTACGTCAACACTAAGGTTCTTTGCACCCGTCACATGTCCTTTCTTTACAAGTCTGTTGCGGACATTAAAACACACCCATACCCTCGCCGGGACTCGAATCCGAGACCTCTGGATCAAAGCGAGTTGAGCCGACCACCCAACACGCTCGGATACCGAGGCCGGCATGGAACTGTTATGTTGGCCTCTTAATGTAAATACATAGCCTACTTTTAAATAAAAATGTTAATTCTTATCTAGAAAACAAATGAGCAGACACACGTTTTTCATGTTACATTTCATTTGCATGAGGAATATAATAGCTGCTTAAAAACTGCTATACGAAGACGTAATTTTTATTTTTAAAAAAGGGAGGGAGTGAGTCATTCATTCATTTATTTCAGTGATCAGAGCCCCCCAATAATTTTGACAAGTCGGCGCCCCTGCACATTGATTGCCCCCCTCGGTATTGGAACCAATTGCCACTGCGGTAGTCTAATGAACTTGTTATGGTTATTTTTAATGGGTTTCATCTTCGACATAAAAGAACTACTTGCGACTGCCACATGAGGGTTATACTCCAAAACACATCGGCAACACGTAGGAGAGGAGCTAATGGGGTCACAGCCCCTTCCGAAATTTAGAGAAAATATTTTTTTTTCAAATAAAATCGGTAAAGGACTCGGGGGGGGGGGGTAAATGCAAACCACAGATAGACTAATCATATAATACGTTTATCTATGTGCAAACTTCCCTTAAAATAACCCCCGATTATCATTTTTGTCTTTGAACAACGTTTAAAACGAAGGTTTAAAATTGTTAATTATTATATTTTATGTGTATCCGCCCGTTTAGAACGTAGCTATGAAATATCGATATTTGCAATCCCAGTTCCCTCCTAAAAAAATCTCGTACGTTTGTGAACGGGTGTTTTCCCCCATTGTTCATGCACATTTCCACAAAATTTAAACGATTTACTGAATAAATAACTGGCTAAGTCAATCAAGTTTTTCATTGTCCACCGCTGTCACCCAAACAAAGCAAGAACTAAGAAGTCAAATTGAAGAGAAGAAAGACAAAGTTTTTATCTCGCCCGCCCATCGATTCACTTCTGGTTCTGGACTACTATTGTAAAAAAGGTAAAGTGCTCCCCTGTGCATAGCACCACGCCATGAAGGCGTATAGGGAGTGTGGGGGTAACGCCCCACACTTTCTTGATCCGGTCGTGAGTGGGGGTGATGTGATCAGCATCACGCCCCTGACCGCCTTTACCCCCCCAGGGTTTCCCCCAGGTACCCATGTTATTCGACGCTGGGTGGGCGCCGGGGCCGCTTCCATCGTTAGAAAAGTTCCCGGATTTGAACCGGCCGGGGATCGAACCCGGGACCTTTAGCATTGTAGTCAGACGCGTTACCGACTGAGCCACCGCGGCCACTACTACTATTGTAAAACTGATGAATTTCAGTGTATAAAGTGGAGTATGTGCATAATTATTTTTCCACCTTTGTTTTTAGAAAATAAAAGTTGTGTATGCACTACCGCTACTACTTTGTGGTCCTTTAAAGGATGGTATACGGCGTACGCTTTTAGAAGGAACATGAGTTCAGCCAATACGCTGCCAGCGCGCTTGCGCTGTTGTCAAACCAACTGCTAGCGGAAGGGGAACACAGAGAATTCGTTGTGTTCAATATTCAACTTTTTATATATAATGCAGGCACGTGATATTTGAGTACAATGAAATAAATATATAGTGACGAATTCTACACAGTATTATATCATATCACTGCAGCATATAAGAGAAACTCGTACCTTAAAGAAATTTGGAGGAATTATCGAGGAACTGCAAGGTAATAACCATCGCTCGTTTCTGTTTTCTGGCATGTTTCCCAGGAGATTTGAATAGGGGGTCACCGACTTCTGTGGTAGATACTTTACGGTGTTTTATATTACGCAACACAGTAAAAACAAATACACCACACACTTTAGCCGTAAGTTCTCGACTCTGAGAAAACACTGTTTCAGCACGTATTTCTTCCGACGCCAATTCATTGAACTAAGAATATACTTTAAAAGTAAGATTTCTGTCTTGTGAAAGTAATATTTTACCCTCGGTGCCTGTACTACTGGTACTACGTTTCGAGAGCAACGTTATTAATTTGATTTGATTTGTTTTACCTTGCTTTTCTGTCACTTTTGGCTAATTGCGAAGATGGGAATGAGTGATGATATAATGAAATTGATGACTGGACATTCATAAACATCCATGTCCAGGCCGGGATTCGAACCCGGGACCCGGTGTCGTATCGCGATATGCTAACCACTGCACCATAGGGGCCGGCGCGACATTATTTAATAACATTCACGGAAGACAAACTATTGCACTACTATCGAACATAATGGCTGCATTACACAGCGCGCTACGACGCCAGGGTTCTCGGGTTCGAATCCCGGCCCGGGTATAGGTGTTTGTAAGTTTCCCTTCATCAATTTCATCATATCACCATCCATCCTCATCTTCACGATTAGCCAAAAGTGGCAGAAAAGCGAAGTAAAATAAATCGAATCAATCAATCAATAAGGGCTGTATTGAATCCTCTCATAACTGTTCTTCATGGCGTACGAGTGTAATTATCTTACACTGCCCTTGTTACGAAAACGCTGAACTCAAACTGACTTAACTGCTCGCAATGTTCATGAACGCCCAAAACAATGAAAGGTCATTGTGTATATTCAGCCGAATTTGACACCCATAGCTTTACCAAGACACAACTCAGCGGAGTCAACACCGTGGCAACGAAAAAAAACAACAGACGGAACACGGAAGGAAAACGAAAGGGTCATTGTGTGTGTGTAGAGACGTGTTGTTTCCCCTGTTTCTTCGAGAAGCGATAACTCCGGCTGTAGGCGACGGAAATTCATGGGACTTGGACGGCCATGTTCAAAATGTCGTGCCCCATCTTATGATTAACCTTAAAGTGGCGAGTTTTATGCAAACTTCTTGCGCGCAAGAAAAAATACAGAGCACGGCGTTTAACTTGCGCGCCGCAGTCTCCTAACTGTACAACGTTGCGTTCCTGCCATTGGCTGGTCGGCAAGGACACGCTCTCAGTAGCTCCGCCCGATATCGCTTCTAAAAACGTGCGTCGTATAGTGTCTGCTGCCACGTCCCTTTTCTGCTGTAACCTCAAAAGAGACATGCACGTGGCAGCAGACTCGGTCTTTGTTTTATCGTGATTTCATCATGCTATGTATGCAATATACGTCTGTAACACATACTGTGAAGTTTTAGCGATTACTTACACAAAAATATGTTAAGATTAGGTCCCTTAGCATTCTTCTAATAATAAAGCTAAATGTTCTCGTAGTTAGGTTAGGTTCTGTTAGCATTAAAATAATATCGCTAAATGCTTTCTAAAAAAAGTTCTAAATTACCTGTACACCCAACGGCAAAAGAAACAGTAGGCAAATTGTCCATCACCAGTTTCATTCGGTCTGTATTACACAATGTGATGACAATGAATTGCAATAATGACGTCAATAAGCAAAGAACAATGCCTGCTTCGAACCAACATAGATTCACTCCTTAAAGCAACACAGGATGTAGAATAAAAATTAATGGAAATAGTGGTGGACAATTGCGTACCATTATCTTTGTCGTTGACTGTACATCACTAGTCATAAACTTGCAGGAGCAAATTTGACGCATATTCTTACTGCTGACACGGATGTCCCCACTTCAGTTGACCATACAAAACTCGATCAATGCAGTTAGACAGCTCCTATGATTACGATCGTGCTCAATTATCCAAATTATTTAAAAAAAAAAACTAATTGCGTTCCGTTGTATTAAGTAAATTAATTGAATGGCATGTGTAACTATTAGATTGTAGGATTATTCCTCAGATTTATTTCGGGTAGGGAGAATAGAATACCTTCCCTAACCCTTCATGGGCGACGTCATGTTACTACCTAACCCTTGGGTATTTGTTTACTTGCGTCACGTACAAAAATACCCCACGCGTTTACATTAACCTTGAAATTTGAATAGCTTTGCGTTTGCATCGTGTGGGTAAAAAGCCTGTAAAAAGCTTGGGATGTGGGTGTTAGCCTAAATGTACAACGTATTTCTCATGTCTAGCAATAATATGCATCCATTAACAAAACATTTTTATGTTAATAAATTGTAGAGAATTTAAAAAAAACGAATTGTAGAGATACAAACCATTTGAACCTATATTATTATATGTTTTAAAAATCTTGCTTTAATTAATAGAAGTCACTAGAAGTTTCGGGAATAGGGAAAAGAGCAGTGCAATGCTTCTAAATGTCTTCGTTTGCTGTACGATTAACCAGACGCGCAGCGTGCGCGGAGGTTCCATACAAGCCGAGAGCATCAGATGTAAACATTTGATATAATTGGATTGATAGGGCAGAAAATACCTTGTGGGTGTGATTGAATACTTGAATTCCTGCTCGAAACTGGAGACTACATGTGTTTCTTTAAAAGCTGAAGAAGGCCCAGCAATGGCGAATATAAGATATACAAGGAATTTATTTTTAAGAGGAATGAGTGTGGTGTATTTATTTGCATTTACCTCCCTCTATCTACAAATACCAGGTGAGAAAGCTGTGCATGCTTTAATTTGTGGATATTGCAGCATAATGAATGTAATGAAGTTGCAATATATGAATTTGTTTGTGTAATTTGTATATTGTATTATTACAGCAAGCCTACAATTGAGTAGTACCAGTTAACCACCTTCTCCTATTACTGAAAAAGTTGGTATAATTGAAGTGTCCACTCTCGAGGTCCTAAATTGGAAGACGATCAAAAGTTCAAACTGGCGTCTTATAATATTATTCATTAGTCAATGAATTGATGAGTTGACCATGTTGTTTTCCTTTAGGGCATGAAGCACTTACACTATTGTATTGCACACATTGTCAAGGTTTTGTTGGTTAAATCACTTGCACTAACCATAGAGCATAATAATTTAGAATATTAAAGATGACTATTATTAAAGAGAGCAGTCAACCAAACTCCCTCACCCACACACACTATTTAAATGGTAACAGTATCCTATACGCCGAACGGATTTCTTCATTTTTACACAAGAAAGTACTTACTGGAATGAGTTTTTCTAGCATTTGGATACTTCGTGGAGATATTTTCTGTCATCGTAGAATCTGCTGGAGCTGGTAAATCACGTGTTTTTCACGATATTACTACGACCACTATGTTTGCCTAACCTAACCTTGCCATGAATGGTTTGTGGGGCTATTTATGAACGTTTTGTGGGGCTATTTATAAATGGTTTTGGGGGTTATTATTGACATTATGGTAACAGTAGTATAAGCCGGAGACGGATTTCTTAAAATTTACAGGAGAAAAGACGAGAAAGTACTTACGGAATTGTGTTCTTTCTGAAGCCGGGGAAATTGTTTTTTAGAATCGTGAAGCGTATTTTGCCTGTAAATAAGGTATTTTTCGTCAATCATGCATCTCCGTTGTACGATAGCTCGTGCCGCCATTACCGTCGACTACGTGAATCTAATGTTCCGTTCGTTCGGTTATGTAACCCCCTCACAGTGTAGCAACCACGCGGAAGTTTGACAAGATGACGTGTGAGCGGGTTTTTTTTTTTTCCAATGTAAGGTAAGACTCTAGTTTACGTCCTTTTCCTAAGGAATACGTGTCATATATCGTTGGAAAGCTTATTTTATAAGGAATTCAACAACGTAAATCCCAAAGCGAGCAAACATTTCCTGAAGGAGTAAATCGAGAAAAACCTATATTGTCCGGATATGCGCAATTGAACGTACTGAGGATTTTTTTAAATGATGAAACACATATTTAGGGGTGAAATGAGAGCACAGAAAGTGTAAAAAGAAAGAGGTATTTACCGGAAGAGATGCCGGGTGCCGCACCACGATCGCGCACCGCGAACACAAAGAAGCAATCACCATGCAGATAAGGACGTAAAGTAGAGTCTAGCCTCAATTTTCGCTTAAAAACCTTTCGTGAATAGTTTGTGCGGCATTTATCGGTTCATAATTTTGGAAACACTGCACATCAGCTGATGATACTGCACATCAGCTGACGATACTGCATATCAGCTGACGATAGACTACGTGAGTCAAAATTTGCGCGCCGAATTAGCAACGACCAATAAATGATTATAATGTTAAAAATAACGCTTTTTTCATGGAAAAAAAAGTGATCCCCAGCTTGAAAAATCTTCCGCTATGCATATGAGGTAAGTAGCAATGATTTTTATTTGAAAACAAACGAGTTTAATGTGTCTCCAGCTTATACTACTGTTACCGACATTATTTTAGTCACAAAACGCCAGAAAAGCAATATTTCACCTTAAAGAATGTTTCGCAATGCACAATATGTAAGTACAAATGTAAAAAGTGATTAAATAAACGAGTGAGAGGTGTTCGGCCGATAGACAACATTTTATGAAACTACTTACCAAAATGAGTTTCTGTAGCATTTTGAAGGTTCGTAGAGGTGTTTTCTTTCATCGTTGAATCTGTTTGACTGGGAATTTATGTATTTTTGAAGAGAAATATCACTCCGACGCCCAATTGCCATTGCTTCCATTTGCTTTCTCTAAATGAACCAGATGTTGCACACGTTTCATGACGTAATCTCCTGTCACTGTTTCCAACCATGCCGTTGTTTTACAAGAAAATGACGTCCCTTTTTTAACGATGTAACCTTACCAAGAATGGTTTGGGGGGCTATGCGGGAATGATGTTTGGGGCTATTCGTGAATGGTGTGTGGGGTATTTTCCGGTTATAACCCCAAATTTGGTAACACTTTACTATACCGGAGACTGATTTCTTCAAATTTACAGGAGAAAGTTTCTTACGCAAATCATTTTCTGTAGCGTTGTTGATGTTCGGGAATGTAGTTTTGATCCATTTTCATGCGAATGCATGTGGTTTTCTACGAAAATCTATTTCCCACGTGCTATTGCTGCTGCCGCCATTTGCTTTCTGCACGAGAGCACTATACGCTCTCGTATTGTCCGTATATGCTAAATTGAACGAAAGGAGTGCTAATGGAACCTAACCTAACCTAGTAGGCATACCTCGTCCCCGTGATGGTTCGTGGGGCTATTGTGAATTTTTGGGCTAATGTCAATGGTTTTTGGGGCTACCTGTGGATGGTTTGTGGGAAATAAGGAACAACAGTAAGTACTCGTTAATGTAAGAAATAGACATTATTTTCGTTAGAAATTCATTATTTCACCTAAAGAAATGTTCCGCAATGCAGAATAGTACGTTAGCAATGTAAAAAATTGTGAAATAAATCATTGATAGGTGTCTCCAGTATAGTAAAGTAGTACCCCAAATTTTAACTATGTTTGCCTAACCTTACCGTAAATGGTTTTTGTGGCTATGCGGGAATGATTTTTGGGGCTATGTGTGAATGGTGTGTGGGGCATTTTTCGGTTAGTAAAGTTGGAAACACTACATATCCACTATGCAAGTCAAGCTGTGGAGCCAAGTGTGCGACCATATCGTGTTATGGAAGAGAAAAAAACGAAGAACAATATTCACTGTTAATGTCAGAAATTGAAGTTATTTTCGTGAAAAAGCGAAGTAACACCTAAAAGAATGTTTCCCAATGCACAATAGGTAAGTGCCAATGTAAAAAGTGACAAATGAACGAGCGAGACGTGTTCGGCAGATAGGATACAGGTACCGAAATATCTTACAAGAGAATGTGTTTGTATTATAAAAGAAATCCCCATACAGTGTTGAATCATATGACGTAGTGAAAATAGCACAAAGGCTAGGTTCACCACCTCGTGAAGGTAGTCACTTTGACACACAATTATATTGATGCATAAAATTCAGTCAGAATTCAATGCCTTGCACTATATCTTACATATACATAAGAATGAATAAAATTCTGGTTTTACCAAATGATCATTTCCCAGTGAAATCATGAAAATCCTTTTCTATTGATCCTTTCAAATCATCAGTGGATGTTCCAAAATATTTATGATATTCCTGCATCATGGACTAATAGCAGCGGTCTCTGGTCTTGACAGCCAGAGAAACCTGAAGATGCACTACCACACATCACACAATTAAAAGTTCCTTGGAAGGCAGGCCTTGGCACTTCAAGGGCTGTTGCACCATGGATTTACTTTTAGTTATATTTTTGGTAACACTTTCGTATAGCGGAAAAGGATTTCTTACTTTTTACATAAGAAAGTACTTACGCAGATCATTTTCTTTAGCGTTGTTGAAGTTCGGGAATGTAGTTTTGATCCATTTTAATGCAAAATCATGTGTTTATCTGCGAAAATATCTCTCAGACACGTTATTGCTGCTGCCGCCATTTGCTTTCTGCACGGGAGCACAATGTTCCATGTGTTACATGACATAACCCGCAGTAAGTGTTTTAAACCTCGCTGTGTTTTCACTATAACATGACGTATCGAGTATTTTTAATTTTTAAATTTTTTTTTAACGTATGCTTGCCTAACCTATCCTTACCTTATGGGAAATGGTTTGTGGGGCTAACGTCAATGGTTTGCGAGGTATTAGCATAATTTCAAATCTGGGCACGAAAGTAGGTATTTTTCGGTGAACAAGGTTGCAACACTGCATGCACACTCCAAATCGACAAAACACTGGCACAACGTGCGATGAACCAGTACGCTATCGCCATATTGTGTGTTACAGAATCGAAATAACGAAGAACAGTAAGTACTCTGAAATGTAAGAAATAGATATTATTTTTGTTAGAAATTCATTATTACACCTAAAGAAATGTTCCGCAATGCAGAATAGTATGTTAGCAATGTAAAAAAGTGCGAAATAAATTATTTCTATGTGTTTCACCTATATGAAAGCAGTACCGTATTTTTTATTATTATTATTATTATTATTTATTAACTTAAGAAAACAACTCTGCAATCTGTATATTTATGTGTAGGAGAGAGAAGCACATTTCTTTAAAGCACAGTACTAATCATAAAGGTTATAAAGTTGATGACAAATCATCTTTTATTCTGGGCTTTGAAGACAATGCTAAACCTCATAGTAGTCCCTTTCACTACAGTTAGAAACATTGTTTTTATTTTGCATTTACCGGCCTTTCTTATTTTACATTTACCGGCCTTTCTTATTTTTTCAGAATTTTTTACCGTTTTTATTGCATTTTTATCATTTTTGAAGTTTCTTTTTTCTCCTTACCAACGGGATCTGTTGTCTTTGAAACACACTAGACTTTGATGTTGCCTGGTTCCTCCCTGATGTTGCCTGGTTCCTCCGAGCGTAGAGATATTAACCGTTTGAGTTCCGAGGCCATTTTCACATGTAACCCCCTTGGTCCCGAGCCGATTTTGAGCAAAATGCAGAGTTTCAATTAAATGAGTGTAGGAGGCTAATTGCCCTAAAGAGATGAGTGATATACCGTTGTACGCGGAATGAACCAGAGATTCAGACTATATGGAATTTATGCAAATTCGGCGTATATGTGGCGGTGAGGATGGGGCTAACTTTCAAAATTCCAACATTTCGGGGGAAAAAATGGGGTCCGCCCTCCCCCCCCCCAAGAAATCATATGACCAATGTAACGTGAGTTGTACCCCCAAAAGGAATAGTCGGCACGCCACTGATTCAAGCTTCAAAATGCAGCGGTACCTTGAAATGACTTTAGCTCAGAGACTATTTGCCCTGGAGATATGAACGATATACCGTTGTACGCAGAATGAATCACAGATTCAGACGATATATAATTTATGCACATTCGGCATGCATATGGAGTGGGAAAGGGGGGAAATCCCCTGAAAAATATATATTTTTAAAGAAAATAAGGGGTTTCTCCCCCTGCCCCCCGAAAAAAAGGATATGAAAAGTTCAAAATGCACATAGAAATTATCGCTGGCATGTAAGAAACAGAAAAATATTTTCATCATTGTCATATGACCAATATTACGCGAGTTGTACCCCTGAAACGAAAGGCTTGTACGCCACTGTCTCAAGCTTCGGAATTGAGCGAAATGCAGAGTTACATTGAAATGACTATAGCTCAGAAACTAAATGCCCTGGAGATATGAAAGATATACCTTTGTACGCAGAATGAATCACAGATTCAGACGATATATAATTTATGCACATTCCGCGTACATATGTAGGGGAAAAGGGGGAAATCCCCTCTAAAATACTTTTTTTTAAAAAAATTGTGTGTCCACCCATCCCCCCGAAAAAAAAGAATGTCAAAATGCAAAATTTATGAAAATTCGGTGTATATATGGAGGGGGAAGGGAGGAAACCCCCCAAAAATAATTTTAAAAAATTGTCACTTCACTCAAAAAATGTCTTCGCACTTGGGCACAAGACGACACACCTACGCACAACTTTCACGGACGAAAAGCTAGAACGCAGTAAAAAATGAGCGATTCTTGCAGCTGCTTGAAATTATATTTTTAGACAATGCAGGGTAACATGTGTTGCAACTTGTGGACACTTGTGCTAAAAAACAAAGGTTTCCTTCAGCGCGCTTCGAAATTCCATTCTCACAATGCAGATTCAACAACCAGTCTTCCCCCTCTCCCACCCCCACCCTCTGCTTGCGCCCCCACAGAAAACTTTCATTTTGACATGGGATACTGATAAACAAGCTTCATTCGAATGCAGTTACCAGGTGGGAGTGAAAAGCATTGCTTTAGAACAACAAAGCCCGTCTTCCTTTGTTGGCAAAAATTTTCCCTTGAAAAGAGACTCAAAAGAGAAGTTCCTTTTCCTGCCTTTTCCCCTCCATTTTCATGAAGAAAAAAAATGGTGCAAGAAACATTTCTGTTAAATACATGTGTTAGGAACAATATATATAAAAAGAAATCTAAATTCTAGCCAAAAATAGAAAAGTTATAACGTAAGAACTACAACCTTGACACAGCATCTTGATCGAGACACTTGGGACCCAAAAGGTTAATTGATGTTTTACTGCAACTAATGAGTTCTTTGTAGTCATGTAATACCTCTAAATATGCAAAGCTTCAAATATCTGGTAATGCATTTTTTTTAAAATTTACAGGTCTCTATGGCACTAATGGAATTTTGCCAGCAAGAACTCAATTGGAAGCTAAATCAAAGACAGTTTCAGACCAAATAAATGCAAAACCAACTCTACTTTGGTTTGCTCCATACCTTGGCTTGGATACCGAATATATGATGGACATTCTTGCATTAACAGGGATATTTCTGTCATTTCTTGGGTAAGGATACAATGAAGATTTTTGTAATATTTATCTCTTTTAGAGTGTAAGCAATGATTCTAATCTTTTTTAAAAAGTACTTTATCATTGATATGCACATTTGGCTTAAAAGGCTCAACTTCCAATTGTGTAATTTCTATATCATTAACACACACCCACATTTTCTACATGAATCATATTCTCTACATGGCCTGAAAGGGTTTAGTGATTATATATAGTGCATCTTGATTATGCAGAATAATTTTCCAAACTTTCCTGTGTGGTTTGTGAGCTTTAACCTTTTGACGCCCAAGACCTTTTTCACAAGTAAGCCTCTGGGTACCGAGACGATTTTGAGCAAAATGCAGAGTTTCAATTAAATGAGTGTAGATCAGAAGCTAATTGCCCTAGAGAGATGAGTGATATACCGTTGTACGCGGAATGAACCAGAGATTCAGACTATATGAAATTTTTGCAAATTCAGCGTATATGTGGCGGGGGGAGGGAGCTAACTCTCAAAATTCCAAAATTTCGGAAAAAAAAATTGGTTCCCCCACCCTCCTCCCAAGAAAAAAGTACATGACAGTGTCGACATGCACATGGAAATGATCGCTGACATGTAAGGAACACAAAAATATTTGCATTATTATCATATGACCAATGTAACTTGAGTTGTACCCCCAAAAGGAATGGTCGGCACGCCACTGATTCAGGCTTCAAAATGCAGTGGTACCTTGAAATGACTATAGCTCAGAAACTAAATGCCCTAGAGATATGAAAGATATACCGTTGTACGCAGAATGAATCACAGATTTAGACGATATATAATTTATGCACATTCGGTGTATATATGGAGAGGGAAAGGGGGAAATCCCCTGAAAATACTTTTTTTAAAAAAAAATGGTGTTTCGCCCCCCGCCCCGAGAAAAAAGGATATGAAAAGTTCAAAATGCACATAGAAATTATCGCTGGCATGTAAAAAACAGAAAAATATTTGCATCATTGTCGTATGACCAATGTAATTTGAGTTGTACCCCCAAAAGGAATGGTAGGGACGCCACTGATTCAAGCTTCAAAATGCAATAGCTCAGAAACTAAATGCCCTAGAGATATGAAAGATATACCGTTGTACGCAGAATGAATCACAGATTCAGACGATATATAATTTATGCACATTCGGCGTACATATGGAGGGGGAAAGGGGGGAAATCCCATTAAAAATACTTTTCTTTAAAAAATGGTGTTTCCCCTCGCCCCGAAAAAAATGTCAAAATGCACAAAATGCAAAATTAATGCTAATTTGGTGTATATATGGAGGGGGAAGGGAGAAAACCCCCAAAAATTATTGTAAAAAATTGTCACCACCCAAAAAATGTCCTCGCACTTGGGCACAAAACGACACCTACGCATAACATTCACGGACGAAAAGCTAGAACGTAGTGACAAATGAGCGCCAATTCTTGCAGCTGCTTGAAATTCTATTTTTAGACAATGCTGGGTAACCCCTGTTGCCACTTGTGGACACTTGTGCTAAAAAAAAAAAAAAGGTTTCCTTCAGCGCGCTTCGAAATTCCATTCTCGCAACGCAGATTCAACAACCAGTCTTCCCCCTCCCCCCTGCTTGCACCCTCACCGAAAACTTTCATTTTGACATCGGATACTGATAAACAAGCTTCCTTCGACTGCACTTAGCAGGAGGGAGTGAAAAGCATTGCTTTAGAACAACAAAGTCGGTCTTCCTTTGTCGGCAAAAAATTGACCTTGAAAAGAGAGGTAAAAGAGAAGTCCCTTTTCCCGCCTTTCCCCCTCCATTTTCATGAAGACAAAAAAAAAATGCAAAAGACCATTTCTGTTAAATACATGTGTTAGAAACAATATAAAAAAATAAAATCGAAATTACCAAAAATATAAAAGTTATAACGTAAAAACTACGACCTTGACACAGCGTCTCGATCGAGATGCTTGGTACCCCGAGGGTTACTTTTGGGTATCTCGTTCGAGACGCTTGGGCACCAAAAGGTTAAGTCCATTTTATACACAGAAAGACCAATCTGGACCAGACTTAACAGTTCAAAGTGGGATCAAAAGCACTATGTGCCTCCACAAGGTATTGAACCTGAAACCCTTTGATTACAAGACAAAGTTGTTATACTATGGCATCATGTTTGTAATTATATGAGGAGGTTAGGTGAGCCAAATTTGGTACTCTTAGCAGTATAATTATGCTCCTATATGGTGACAGTGTTCAATTCGATGTTTCTGGAGTTTCCTTTCTCTTCAACATGTGAAATAACTATTATCATGTAAAAAAAAATGGTTTCAACTTATGTATCAAATGGTATCAATGTTTCAAATGGTATCAACTTATGAGTGTGATCACTTACACAAGTTACTTTTCACAACACACTTTGCCACATGTTAATTATTTCTGCAAATTTAACCTTTAGTAGGTGGCTGGTTTCACCCCCCCCCCCACATGGCTACAATTAGCACATCATTTCTTGATGCATTATTTCCTATGTAATTGAACTATCCCACGTCGTTCTCTGGCAAATTTCTTGTTATTCATCAATTATGCTGCATTTACGCCTAAAATTAAACTAAGGGGATTTTTGATGGGTTCAGACACACCACACTACATACCCTGTTTCATACCCATTAATACAATAAAACAGTGAGATAATTTAAAGTTTAGTCTTTCCAGACTGAACTTTCATCAAGTATTTTGCCTCCCACCTCCATCTAATCAAAGGGTCTGTGCATGCCTATGATTTATTGCTACTGTTATGGAGCCAGTGCCAGAAGTAATTTTCTAGATTTGTTCCATAAAATGGCAACACTGATTTTCTTATACATTGCTATTATTTTTCTTCTAAAGAGATATCTGCCTATTTTCAGCATGAATTTGCATCGGTTTAGGAATATATCGCTGCTACATACTAGTTTTTTTGTTCACTTTGGTCTATTGTGGTTGCCACAGAGGCATGCTGAGTATGTGTAAAATTTCAATTTCCTTATTCTACGAACAAATTCTATACGTAGTGTTTCTAACCAGGATTATATGTCACTATAATGTCGCTTTTTTACTTTTCCCACAAAGTCGCTATTTCTAACTCTATCAAGTACTGCACATGACCTACGTATTTTAACACCACTTTTAACTATGATACTGACAATTCCTTACACCTTTTGATCACCAGAACTTACCATTTAAAAAAAAAACACTCTTTGCGTGATTAATTAACTTCTAGAAATTTCTGTAACATATAAACTGGTATTCAAAATATCATCATACAGAGGATGTGATACAAACTGGATTACATTGGCTTGTAACAATTTTGCTTTCGAAGGAATCTTCCCTAGCATCTTATCTCAGAAAATGGTGTAGTACTTCCTTTGTAATGTATCAGAATCTTTGTGTTTTGAAGTTTCTAAAATAATATTTTTTTTTCTTTCTTTCAGATTTGTATCTCAGAGATTTTGCTCATCATCATTATTTTTTGTTATCTGGATACTTTATCAGTCCCTTTATCAAGTTGGCCAGACATTTCTTTGGTTTCAGTGGTAAGTTAAGAATTATAGTTTTATTTTGTTTTTGTATAATTTTTTTATAATCCATTCATTCATTTTTCTCTGCCTTAGAAGGCAAATTTTTTATAACTATTTGCATTTAAGATTACTTTAAATGCTTTGTAAATTTTTAACTATTTGAAAATCAATCATCTATGTTCACTTCGATAATACACAACTTTGTTTAATGTCGGAAAGGCTTTCCGTTAACATGGGTTCTGAATACTTAATTTTTCTTGACACCCACTCATATCACACATGTCTCTCCATGGTTTCACCATTGAATAATTATTTTTGAAGGGCTTGTGAATTGAAACTATGATTGTGTATTTAATACATATCAAAATGTTTTTATTGTATTTCGGTACTGTTAACAGCATTGGCTGCTAAAGAATAATGGGTAAAATCATGAAGTTACAACTTGATTATGAGTTGATGTTTTTATGTTATTTTTTATTATATTTTTTAACAAAATTTCTAGCTGATTTGTATTTGTTTAAGCGAGCACAGTACAAAACTTTTAATTCTGGAAGCAGTTGAGAATTATTTTCTCTGTGTTGTGGTTTTTATGAGAGTTGTAATCAATATATAATTTCATTGTAACTAACGAATGCAAAATTCAGTTGGCTTCATTTCATTATCAGTTGAAGGTAGTCTGATTCTTAACAATAGTTTAAATGTCCTTTTCCATGAATTTCAATGCAAAGCTGCTTTAAAAGTACCATGTATAAGCCCTCAATATGGTCTCACTGTTCACATCACATTGTGCACACTCCCTGAACCAGGAATTATAAGCTTATAATTAAAAGGAAATGTGCATAGTTTCATGGTCAAAAGTAGTACAGGTAACTGTAATATTCATGCAGGTGTTAATGAGTTTGTTATGCATTAGAAATCTGTATCAGAAATGGGATTTTTACATCTGACTTTTGCAGGGACATATTGTTGTTGGAGGCAGGCTTCTTGACCATTTTAGTTGCGCCGGTTTCATACTTCAAGCGCCAGACTTCTCCCAGAGATCCTCTTGTCTTCTGGTTGGTGAAATGGCTTCTGTTTCGCCTGATGTTTGCTTCAGGGGTGGTGAAGTTGACCAGTAGATGTCCCACGTGGTGGGGCTTGACAGGTAAGTTTTCTATTGCATTCATGCTTTCAATGTGCTTCATACCATTCTATGCTCAGGTGTATGAGGGCTGCTGGCAAAGTATTCACCTTTAAGATCGATACACTTTCATACGCTCAAACCAATTTTGAAAGCATTTTTTTCCACTCTGAAGCTGAAACCTCGGAAACTGCTGTTCGGAATGCGTCAACAGCTGCTTCAGGCGACGCAAATCGCTCACCACGCATCTTTTTTTTTTCATGTGTGGGAACAAAAATAAGTCATTAGGTGATAAAGCAGGGGAGTACGGACAATGAGTCATAAATTCGACATTTTTACTAGACAAAAAATCAACAGTTTGGTGTGCTGAGTGGGAACTGAAGTTGTCGTGGTGAAGATATTGCGACGATTTGGGTTTGTTTTACGCAATTCATTGATGACCTCTGGCAAACAAATTGTTGTATACCACTCAGCATTTACAGTCCTTCGACCTTCTAAAGCTATTGTTGCCACATGTCCGGTATAACCGAAGAAACAAGCAACCATTTGCTTGGCAGCATTCCTCGATCGAACAACTTTTGTAGATTTCGGCTCGCTTTGAAACACCCAAACAGTGGATTGCTGTTTAGTTTCAGGTTCGTATGAATAGATCCAAGTTTTGTCCCCTGTAACGATGTAGTACACCAAATTTGACTTGCCTCGGTTGAATTTTTTTAGCATTTCTTTACACCAATTTACATGAGCCTGTTTTTGAGCTTCGGTCAAGTTGTGTGGGATCCAATGGATTGAAAGTTTCCGTACATTCAGATGACCATGCAAAATCGTATGTATTGCTTTCATGTCAATGTTCAAGGATGCCTGAATCTCAGGGTATGCCACATGTCGATCTCTCTCAATCATTTCACGCACAGCATCAACATTACTGGCAACAACAGATGTGGATGGACAACCTTCACGAAATTCATCACTGAGAGATGTGCGACCATGCTGGAATTTGGAAAAGCAATTGTACTGTACACAGTTCTATTGGATGATGCTTCATTCCCAAAAGCCAAATGAAGTTGCTCAATGCATTGTTTCGGTGTTAAACTACATTTAAAATCATAAGAAATCATTGCCCAAAAGTGTTCACGAGAAATTTCCATTTCTCACACGAAACTACTTCAAACTGCTGTGAAAAATAATCGAATAGGCTTAAACTTATGACAGATCATAAGTTCTCTAGTTGAAAATGTTGTATATAAAAATAATCACGCTGTACAAATTACAACTTTGCCAGCAATGTGTAAAAAACTACAATGCCAATCACGCTGTACAAATTATAACTTTGACAGCAAGATACAGAAAAGTGATATTGGCAATCACATTGTATAAAATAGAGGAATAGGAGTGTGGAGATATTCTGTGGCTTGGTTGAATGGAAGCCGGGGTTGTAAGTTTTTGCGATGCATGGGAATCGCATTGTTTTCTAACAAATTCAAGCATGTTTGCATGTAAAACTTAATAAAAATCTGAATTTACTAACATCAGACTTGTTTTTTGACATTTTTCATGAGTTAGCGTATGTGGTTGAAGCCTGAAAGGTAAAAATCCAAGTAAGGAAGTTGGTCCCCTGCGATTCTCCAGTTGCCAGAAGTGCTACGAGAATAGGTAGGCGGTCATAAACTATCAAAGATAATTTAAACATAGAAAAGGTCTATTCTTTCAATTTTTATAATAGCGGAATACTAGCACCACTGTTGGTGGTAGTTTGCAGAGACTTTTCCAGCAACCCTCGTATATAGCCATTCTCGAGTAACCATTAAAACTACGGCCAGTACCATAAAGTAACTGTTGGAATTTGATCACTGATACTCGATGATACTTTTCCAAAGTCTGGGCTTCTCATAGAGTTATAAATATTGTGGAAATTGTGCAAAATACATAATTTTTGTAACAATGTTCCGGGGTGAAATATATTTAGTGATTATGAATATTTTAAAGATAAACTGGAATAGATTGCTATGGTATAGTTCCAATATCAAACTTATCGCTTAACCTTTACTCTGTCGAGGGGGTCGTCAGAAAGTCACTCTGTTTCGCTGATGCCTTTGGAGCAAATTTTAAATTTGTACACTTATTTGACAAAAAATGTTATAACTGTTAGACTATTTGACCAATCTACTTCGGGTAAATTTTGTTTTGCAGCTAAAACATCAGGGCATGCAACCATGCAGAAATCAAAATACCAAAGCCAATAAGAGGGGTTGGGTGGGCCATGACCCCCAACTTTCAATGAAAAAATCATAAAAATGGGGAGTTTTCGTCACACATTTGATAATTTAATGCACCCAGAAACATGAATTAACTTTGATTCGATTGAGAAAGAACCATTCTTTGAAAAAAAGGCTAAATTTGCATCCCCTTCCCAAGATAGCAGGGGAAGAGGGGGCAAACTCTCCATTTTAATGAAATGTTTTCGTTGAAAGTTGGGGGCTGCAGCCCACCCAACCCCTCTTATTGGCTTTGGCGTTTTGATTTCTGCAGGGTTGCATGCCCTGATGTTTTAGCTGCAAAAGAAAAGTTAGCCGAAGTAGATTGGTCAAATAGTCTACGAGTTATAACATTTTTTGTCAAATAAGTGTACGAATTTAAAATTCGCGCCATCTTCCATACGTAAATTTGGAGTTGGTGGGGAGGGGTTGCATCCACATGATGTGCCAAAGCTTCATTTTACCCACTGTAAGTGTTTCCGACATATCAGAAAAGTATAAAGATAATTAAAAAACAGGAATTTTGTAATCAGCTGCATGGTCGAAAAATCGACCAAAATAAGAGTAGCACCTTATTTTTGATGGTTGAGAAATCGACCATAATACGAGTAAATGTTAAAATTTATAAATATTCTCAGCTATTTTGAATAGCTACAATTTTTAAAAAGCAGTATCTATAGAATTCGGTGCAATTATCGGTTCAGCCCTAGTTAAAACGTGCCTTAAAACTCCTATAATTGATATTCATTTTTGGCACACAAGCCAGGTAATGAGAAAAATATCTTTCAATAAGTCAGTGAGAACAACAATCTTCTCCTGATGGTACAATATAATGTGATGGTTTTTAAATAATTTGTTGCATCATAAACCATGTTATTGCTAAATTGAAAGCAGCTCATGCTTAAAGAAATGGTTTAATATGTGAAAAGGAAATTGAAAGGTGATGTTTTGTTTTTGAATTGTGAGGGGAACATTTTCGTACCATGTTCTGTCACAGAGTGATGTGAAATGAACTGAAAAATGCAAAATAAACTCAAATGTACACATGGTTCCAAATTTTTTAAAGTGGGGATACCAACCCCTGAGCATTAAAGGGATTAAACAAAAAAAGAATTTTCAGATGGGAATGCTAGGGAAATGTATTAGAGAGGCGTATGGGGTGGTGAATAGGCTTAATAAGGAATGTCTGCAGCTACATTTGGAGCTTAGCACAATTTTAGATGGGATGGCATGGAACAGGATCGAAGAAAGACACCATAAGTTCGTTTAAGCAGCCAAAAATAACCATAGGATCAAGATTCAAAGTAAACTAGCTAAGATAGAAGGGAAGAGGAAGAGAAATATAGGATCATGTGGGAACAGGAGGGATAAGGAGGGGGGATTTTGTGTTAACTTTAACTAAGAAAGAAATTCCTAGGGATTTAAGAGATCACGGGAAAGGGGCAAAAGTTTGCCATAGGGGATGAAGAAATCGTAAAAGAGGAATTTATAATAGCAGCCGAAGGAATAGGGACAATGTTAGACGATAGGGATGATAAGAGTGAAGTGAAACAAAAAATTCACGATATTATTGAGGAACAGATTAGAAAAGAAAATGCTAAGGAGAAAAGAAGTGAAATCGGGGAAAAAAGATCCATTCAGATAAAGAGAACAAAATGGTTATCATGGATAAGGACGAGTACAAAAGAAAGTTGGAGGATTGTTTTTGTAGTAATGATTTTGAGGTGGTGGGTCAGAATCCGATTAACAAAATCAAAAGGGAGGTAAAGAAATGGGTAGAAACTAGTATTACCTTAGCAAGAGTAGAGAAAAATAAATTAATCGAGAATTGTAAAAAAGGTGATATCCCAATAGCATTTGGGATCCCAAAAACTCAAGAGGGGACCCTTTTAAGACCAATAATCCCTATGTATATGCACCCGGTGTACAAATTAGCCAAGACGCTGCTTGTTTCTAATATTAAGGAGGTTTGGGAAAACACCGAATTTAGTGTTAGGAATTCTTGGGAAGTAAAAAATGAAATAGAAAAACTTGAAATAGCAATTATGGATAGGATTATGAGCTTCGATGTAATCAACCTGTATCTGAGTATCCCTAGGGACAAAGCTGTGGACTGCCTGCAAAGGTGGTTAATGGAAAAAGGCGTAAATGTCTGTATTGCATGAGAGTATGTAAGGTGGTTCCACCTGTGTACAGGGTATAACTATATTTGTTTCAATGGCAAGATTTACGTGCAAAAAGAAGGGTTGCCAATGGGGAACCCGATTTCTAGAATTATATCTAGTATTTTTCTACATTACGTGAGAACCAAATGAAAGGTGAGATTAAATATTTCGGGAGGTATGTTGATGACATTTTGATTATAGGAGAGGAAAAGGGCTTAAACAAGATGTTTAGTATATTGGGGGAACAGGAGGAACGTATTAAATTTACTAAGGAAGAAATGAAAGATGATATGATCAGCTTTTTGGATCTTCGGATTATTAAAAATGAAATTGGCATCAGGATTGGAGTTTTCCATAAAGCCTTAGCTGGGGATTTATACATTAATAATGAATCTGCACACGCAAAGAGAACTAAAAACAATGTTTTTCTAAACTTTTTCATAAGGGCAATAAGGTTATGTAATGATAAGGATGAATTGAGAAGAGAGGAAAATTGGATTATAGTGGCAGGTAAAAAGAATGGATACAAGGAGTCTGATTTGAGGAGGAACCTAAGTAGGGCATGCAAAGTTTGCAAAAGAGAGAGTGGAGGTAAGAATAAGGAAAGAGATACGAAAGTGGGTGAATTGGAAGTGAAGGAGGAGGGAATGAAGTTTAGATATACAGGAATCCCATATTTCAAAGGGGTCTCCGAGAGGGTTGAAAAAGTGGCAAAGGTCTATGGAATTAAATGTGGGATGAAGGCTCCGAGAACAAGTGAAATACATTTCACAGAGTAGAAAAAGGGTGAAAAGGCCAGGGAAAAAGGGGTATATAGTATCAAATGCATGTGCAATAAGGAATATATTGGACAAACGGGTAGAAGTATGGATATAAGATGGGGTGAGCATGATAAAGATATTAGAGAGGGAGTTAGAACGGAGCTGTCAGAACATATTATTGAGGAGGGACATAATATTAAGAAAAGGGAGGTTGTTCGGAATTAAAACAAGCAAATTAGCAGGAATGTATAGGAGGCTGCCTACATTTGCAAAGATAGGACCAATAAATTAAATAGGGATGATGGAAATGTTGACTAGATTTGGATTAGGATGTTTAAAAGATTGGAAAAGTGTGATGTTAGGTGTGAAATATCGTTAGGCTTCTGTTTATGTTAGGTTGAAATATGGAGGTGTCCATTGTGGGAGTTGGATGTTAAGCTGTCTGTCAGTAAATCTATTGTTAAATGTTAATTAGTGGTCTGTTTATATCTCAAGTTTAAGCATGTATAAAACGAGTGCGTATTAACCTGTGTGGATACACGACAGCTTGCAATGTGGCGACGAGAAGGTAAATTTGAGTAATTACAAGTTTGTTACAAGTCTAGTAAAATAGCTTATGTAGTACCTTTTGATAAATAGGATCCTCTAAATGGATTTGTTTCTGCATATTTAGAATGATTTGCTAATTATTGTTGTATTCAGCACGTTGCACAGAGGATAAAGTTCCTACATTGATTGCTGTAATTGGATTTCAACCGTATGAAGTTCTTCGAGAATTGTTTACTCCAGCACTGCCGGAAGTTAAAACATTTAAGATATTTCACAAAGATTAATTTCTTACTATAGTCCTGCTAGTAATTACATTGTGCAAAGGCTAGCTGAAACTACAGAACTGTAAACAAGCAGGCTAATGTAAATCACATTTATCATCATAGGCCAAGTAGTACTTACAATAAGGAAGATGACAGACCACAAAACGAATTAAGTGCAAGGGCAAATCAACATTTCAGCTCAGATAGGATGCATGATACCAACAAAAGGCACTTTACAAGTAAGAATTCTGCTAGGTTTCAAAATACGAGCTCGAACACACCAGGACAAGGTCATTCACATAATTTTAGCAATTATGAAAAACAATTTACAACTTTTCATAAAGAATAGAACACAATGCAAATATTGTTAAAAATATGGACATGAAATAAAGGATTGCTATAAATTGTTGAATCAGAGAGAGAGAAATTATGTCAATTAAAAGAAACCTTATTATTAGGGAGACAAATTTATGGTAAATAAAATGTTAGATCAGCGGTATATACCAGCGGTGGAAAAAAAAATTGGCACACACTTTTTCATTATGAGAAGAAACAACATTCAAAAGAGCTATAAATTGATAAACTACTTTATTTTTATGATAAACTACTTCATTTTTATATACTGCACACATACACAAGTACTTAGCTGTCCAACCAAAAGCAAACATCAACACAAAATCACTTTATTTCTAAATTGCATATCTCAAGTGATTTATTCATTGTATGTATTTAAAGGATATCCTTGCTGTCCAACAAATAAAATAATCACTACTGCACATACACAAACACATGTTGAAAATCACTTGATAAACAAAATTAATTCATGACTGAACACAAAGGACACCATTGTTTGCCTTGATGTGCGGGAACAGACTAATCTTATCGCTGCTACAGCTAGCAAGTTCAATGAAACTGGAAGTTGGGTAGACATTCAGGGGAAGGAAGGAATGCAGCTTGACAGGGAGCGAAGTTTTCGAACTAAGATTATGTGCATGGGAAGTCCCAATTTGCATTGTCTTCCTGATGTGATCCAAGATAAAACGTTCTTCAGCTGCAAGTGGTAGGAAACTTTAGGCAAACGTTTCGTTACAAATCGACAGTTTGCGCGCACAACCTCGATTGCCGGTTTCTGCGTGTTTTCTACTTAATTTGATGATATTTCATGATTAGGGGCATGCATATTTCGTTTTTGACGCAAAAACGAAATGTGAAAAACACATTATAGTGTTAATTTTTCATGTTTTTGAAAGGTGTGAGATGCATTTTGTGACCATGTTTTGTCACGAAATAATGCGAAATGAACTGCAAAAAGCGAAATTAACTCTTAAACACGAAATTTAGGGTTTATTCACCGACGCGACACCTTCCGAGGTCTGAATTATCCTGAGAGTTATGAAATTCCCGGAAAATTGATTAATTGTGCTGTTAATATTGGAGAAGCAAAAATGGACTCCTTTACACAGAAATAAACTTAATACTCTGATAACTACATAAATGTGCTATTAGAAGTGAAATGTTAATTCACTGGAGTAAGTGTAGTTTTAAAATCAAATTTAGGATTATATTCACAATATAACTCCCAAGTTTTCACCGCTATAACACCGATATTTTATTTTATTTACCGCTTTTGAACCTGAAATTGACTCCGTTTTTGTACCGAAATTTTGCTTTTTTATTTACCAAAAATATGTGCCTCTATTCATGATTATTTCGCGAAAAGCGTTCATTTCGTGGAAAAGCACACATTTAGCATTACTTCGCGAATAAAACTCATGCATGTTTCATCATTGGGGGTGTAGTTACGTGCAGGATGTTCAAAATTGCATCTTTTTTTCACATTTCGTGCATCGCGAAAATTCAATGTCCCTACTTATTATACATACAAATCCAATAATGATACAGTGCCAGAGGATCCAGGTTCGAAGGAAGTGCAGTTGGATAAAGACCTAACCGACTTGACATTTGGTATAATTGAAGTAATTCCAAGGAATACACATCCAGTAGATGATGTTACTTCAAGTAAAGAATCTGGAAATGTTACTTCTTCCAATACATCTAATGGTCAAGGACGGAAGCATTCAAACAATTTATTATCTGAGACAAACATTTCATATTGTAATGGATATATAACCAAATTAGCACCTTCATCTGAGTATTTAGTCAATATAAGTATGAATAATATAATGGTAAATTTTGAAATAGACACTGGATCGTATGTGTCAATTATGAGTAAATCTGTTTGTGAAAGAAAGTATTTTGTCTAATGTACAATACGAAGAACCAAATTGTATTCTTTGAGGTGTGAATAATTCTAACCTGCCATCAATAGGAAAGATTGTTGTTAAAGTTGAGTTTCAACAAATTCCACAGAGATTAGACTTGTACATAGTTGATTGTAAAATGAAATATCCTTTAATGGGACGTCAGTGGATTAGACAGATTATACCTAATTGTCATTATTATTTATCTCGGTTAAACATTTCAACTGATGAGAAATGTTGTGAATCTAACTTTATTGATGTGTATAACAACGACTTGTTACAAAATGTCCAAGTTCATGTTATGATGCAGCAGATATTGGATAAATGTAAGCAATTGAACAAAACTAAAAATGTGCAAGGAGTTGTTGATTTAATCAAAGTGAATTACAATGAATTGTTTAATAAAGATTTGTCTCAACCCATAATAGGTTATAAAGCAAAGATACCTATGAAAGCAGGTGCTACGCCTATTTTTAAGAAGTTTACAACATTGCATTCGGTATGAGAGAGAAAGTAAAGGAAGAATTGGAAAAGTTGATTGACCAAAATATTTTGGAAAAGGTGGAATCGAGTGACTGGGCGAGTCCAATGGTTGTAGTTGCAAAGAGAGATGGTAATGTACGCTTGTGTTGTGATTTTAAGAACACAATTAATAGGTTTGTGGAAAATGTAACATATCCTTTGCCAAGAATTGATGAAATTTTTCCTAATGTGTATGGTCACGATACCTTTGTTGCTTTGGACCTGAAGAAAGCTTATTTACAAATAGCATTAGACAATCAGGCGAAACAATTGCTCGTTATGAATACCCCATGGGGCTTGGTTCGACATACGTGACTACCATTTGGAGTTAGTGTATCTTCCCAAATATTTCAGAAGACAATTGAAGATATACTTCACGGTTTGAATTATGTCATACCATATCAAGACGATTTGCTCATTTCAGGAAAAGGAATGCATGAAACGTGTGTACGAACACTGGAAGTTCTGCAGCGTTTAAAAGAACACAACTTTAAGATTAATTGGAACAAATGAGTATGGTTTGTTCATGAAGTAGAATATCTGGGATATGGGCTGAGTAGGACAGGGATTAGACTGTCAGAAAAGAAAATGAAAGCATTATTGCAATGTCCTGAGCCCCGTAACATTTGTGAGGTAAAAGCATTTCTTAGTGGAATCAATTTTTATAGGAGATGTGTGCCCAATTTATCAATAATACTGTCTGATTTATATAATCTGTTAAGGAAGAATGTTATGTGGAGGTGGACTGATTCGTGTCGCAAGCAATTTGAAGCTCCAAAACAGGAGTTGGCAAGTGCTAAAGTTCTGGTGCCATATGATCAGAATCAAGATTTGGTAGTGCAATGGGATGCTGCACAAAATGGTCTAGGAGCACAGTTGTGTCACAAGATAAATGGGCAGCTTCATACAATAGAATGCATATCATGTACGTTAACCAAACATTAATTGCAATATCCTATGCATGAAAAGGAAGCATTGTGCATTGTATTCGCAGTGAAGAGGTTTTAAAATTATGTCCAAGGAAGGTTTTTCGAAATTTGGACAGATTCTCAACCTGCGAAACAGTTACTTACATTAGATAAGCCAATAGTCATTCTTGCGTCACCACGTATTCAAAGATGGTGTTTGTTCCTAGCGTATTTTTCATACAAGCTGATATATACAAAGTGGAGTTGGTTGACATGTGTCTAGATTGCCAATAGCAGATGTATGTCATGAAGATGCTCCAAGAGTAATTCATTTATCAGGTGACACTGATGCCTAAAGTGCAAGAAGTTATGAGAAAATGTACTTGTGAAGACAGAATACTGAGCGCAATTATGAACTTCGTTAAGCATGGCTGGCCAAATGAGATAAAGGGTTATAATGGAGATGATTTAAAGGAATTGATTGCCTTTAAAAGGAGGCAAGCAGAATTGAGCATGCTTGAAGGATTGTCATTTGGGGGTTATAAATTGGTGGTACCCAAAATAGTGCGGAACATAATACTTAAGAAAGCACACGATGATCATAGTGGTATTGTCAAATTGAAGATGATGTTGAGGTAAAAGTATTGGTGGCCAGGAATAGATGCGGCTGTCGAGGCATATGTTAAAGATTGTGGAATATGCGCAGCACTAAAACCAGATAATTCATCGAGAGAATACAGCTCTTGGGATAACTGTAAATATCCATGGGAAAGAATGCACATTGACTTCTTCTCATAGAGAAATAGTACTTACATCATAATAATAGATGCATATAGTAAATGGCTAGACTGTCAGCGAGTCTCTTCCATGTCTTTCAAGGAAGTGAAAGATTATTTAGTAAAAAGTTTTGCTGTATTTGGTTTTCCAAAACACATAGTTTGTGATAATGGACCACCATTTTCAAGTAAAGACTTTGGAGCTTTCTGTGAAAAGCACAACATTACATTATATCACTTGCCGACCTACCACCCAGAGAGCAATGGCCAAGTGGAGAGGTGTGTCCAGACAATTAAAAACTAAATTGGATTGTGCAGTACGAGAGTGCCTAAATAAAAACATGCATTTTGACATCATTCATTTGCTGCAAAAGGTCTTGCTGTCCATGCGGAGTGAATGTAGTACAATGACTGGTAAATCTCCGCAGCAAGTTATATTTTCGTATACCCCGGTCAATACATTTGACGTGAATATGGAGAAGATATCTAAAGAGGATTATGAACAGATGAAGGAACCTCAGAAGAAGGACAATGATAATTTAGGAAGAAATGTAGTGTGGGTGAAATTACTGTTCAAAGACAAAAAGAACGCAATGAGATATGTTCAGGGCAGAATACTGAGAAGAAACAGCGATGTCACTTGGATGGTAGAAGTGGACGGGAAGAGAAGAATGGTGCACTTAAACCAGCTGAAGTGGTCGAATAGAAGAAAAGATACTGAGGAAAATGAAATTGATAAGCGGCAAGAGCTTCCTGGAACTTCTACTGGATCAACGTTTCCAAGATTTTATGACGAACTTTTGATGGATTTCCCAGATCCAGGTGATGTATGACACCCCGATTTTGGATAATGGGGCAGGTTGTAGTTCAGCATCATCCTCGGAGAGACCAGAGCAACATCAGGGAAGCAAAGAAAATGCCATTAGGAGATCAATCAGGGAGAGAAGACCTCCTGATAGACTTCAACATATTAAGGACTGAAAATTTTAAAGGAAGATAGGGGAATGTTAGGTGTGAAATATCGTTAGTCTTCTGTTTATGATAGGTTAAAATATGGAGGTGTCCATTGTGGGAGTTGTATGTTAAGCTGTCTGTCAGTAAATCTTGTTAAATGTGAATTAGTGGTCTGTTTATATCTCAAGTTTAAGTATGTATAAAACGCGTGTGTATTAGCCTGTGTGGATACACGACACGTGAATACAAAGAAATAGGTTTTCATGTCACCCTGGATGTAATTCGCGAGGCTCGGAGACCCGTGTCTTTGAGTACAACGTGACGTAAGTGTGTAGGGGAATGAAAGGGGAAATTTGTGGGCAGGGAGCGGAATCTGACAACTTCCTGCATTCTGCGAGAAGGCAATCTGGATCCCTCACGGGTGAAAGTGAATTGGCGTGCATCTTTTAACTTTCTAGTCGAAATGTTCTTTTAAGATTGACTTTTTAACTTATGTGTTTTTAACAAGGGATGGTAGTGGGGATGGAAGTTTTAACAGGATTGGGCAAGTTTTTAGGATTCCTTTTCTACCATAGTTTTTCCTATATCCTTTTTCCTTGTTTTTAATTCAATTTGACGTGGCTATGAAGCGATCTCGCTAGTCAAGTAGGAACCTGATGAGGGGAACAGTTGATTCCTGAAATGTTGTTTGAAATTGTACATACTCACTAATCGTAAGTAAATTAAGTTTAGTATTTATTAAATATATTTCTTTTAAATATTTTTAAGAATACTTATTATTTTATTTACTAACACAACACTTTCTGAAGTCTGAATCATCCTGAGAGTTATTAAAAAATTATGGAAAATACATTAATTCTGCTGTAAATATTTAAGAAGCACTATCCTATTGATTTATGGTGTCTAGATCTTAGTGCTAACAACAAACCTGGGAATGCAGATGGGAAATTTGTGAGATGTTGAATACCTTGTTAATGTTTTGAATTGTTAGTGTTTGTGCATTTTAAGATTTTAATACATAGTGTAAATGATAGGTGGAGTTTCAAAAAAATATCATCTCAAAACCTCAAACTTTACTGTTTCTTTCCAGCCTTGAATGTCCACTTTGAATCACAGTGTATCCCGACTCCATTGGCATGGTATATCCACCATCTCCCTTCATGGATGTTGCGGCTTGGTGTTGTTGGGACATACGTAATAGAAATAGCTGTTCCATTCCTGTTTTTCTTTCCTAATCGCCGTGTACGGATCATCAGCTTCTATCTGCAGGTATGTAATACTTCTAGCTGAAGGTTGTGCATGTATATATACAAGGAACAGCCAAATGAAAATCTTAATTTGTTTTTGTTTTTTATCTAGTAGATTTCTGCTTGTAGGGTTGCACAAGTATGCTGCATTTTAGTATATATCCATTGCTGATCCACATATATTTTCTTCAAGTATTGAATTAGTGCCTGTATATCTCAGGAAGAAGAATATTTGGGATGCACACACAGTCACTTATGACCCATTACGAAGGTCTTTCCACTCATCTGCCTGCAAACTGAAGCCATTGTCATCCTTCTTCCTCCATTTGTAAACTTGCTGGCATGGTAATCATGCATAGAGATATGAGTTTTCATTTGCTAGAGTTTCTATGAGTTTTAGGCTTCCAGAGGGCAAGAAACAACTGCTCTTCACTCGTGCAAGTGTGTGAAGGAGGCGCCATCTTTAAAAATGACAAAAATGAGTTGTGAAGCTCACTTGATCAGTGTTGCACACTTGAGGTCATTTTGTAAAGAACAGTTGATACCTGATATAAATTTAATACAGTCTGTCATAGGATTTTTATTGGACTTTTAAGATTTTCATGTGACTCTCCCTCGTTTTTAAGTAATAATGCCATCATACATTCTACGCTTTTATACTTCAACTCCTACACTCTACAATGGAAGGTGGGTAACCTCACAGTAGATTATTTTTTGTCCCCAATACAGTAGTTTTAGTAGTTAATGCCAAAGAATTTTATTTCAGGCAGTAAAAAAGAAATGTTATTAATATTACTCCAGCTTACTGTTACTTCAGTGAAGTATTTAAAAAAATATACAGTATATAACAATTTCCTAAACTTTTATTAGAGAAATTATAATATATGAACAGATTTATGTAGACTCAGATTTCTGTGCGTGTAGTTTTCAGTCGCTTATTAAAATTTTAACAAATCAAAGACATTCAGGAAAAAAACCAATTGCAAGAATATTGGCCAGTACTGATATATTGGTACTGTTATTAGCTCAATACTATTAAGAACATTATTCTACAGGTTCATTGCATTGCACATAATCAGTTAACATGCAAGTATAATTATGGAAAAAGGTGCATATCTTAATTTTATTTTATACAAACCTTACTAAATGAACAAAATATTACAAATCAAATCTTGTACTTTTCTTTCAGGTTCTACTACAACTTACTATTATATTGACAGGGAATTATAATTTCTTCAATTTGCTTACCATTGTGCTTTGTATCTCATTACTGGACGATGATTTCTTCTATAGAAAGAAAAAGAAAGGTGAGTTTTCATTGTTCTCATATTAGATGTGTTAATTATGTGTGAACATAATCATCTGTATTTGTAAATTAAAGGAACAGAAAATTTCACTTTTACTGTACACTGTATTGACATGTAAAATTGAATAAAGAAAATAGATTAATTTCTAATTTTTTAAGGTGTTTCAACCTTAGAAATAAAGGTTTCTTTTTTATTACACTAAGTAAAATGGTCAAAATCTTGCTTTTAGGGTGTCAAAGTGAGTTTTTTTTTTTTTTTTTTAATGTTAATTGGTGAATGTAAATTAGCGCCAAGTGTACTGAGATATTGTATATCTTTGTTTAAATCAAGTATGAATTGTGAATAAGCAGTAAAATGTGCATTGTACAGTATGCTTGTATGTAGTAGGGTCCAGATTCTTATATTAATATAATGGAATTTTTTTCTCTCGGTATGCAGTGAAGCAAAACTTATGATTGTTGACAAATTACACTGTTAGGAAAAGTATACATGAATTTCAGGTCACATATTTCGAGGTATATTACGTATTTTTACATAAAATACAGTTTCTGTGCCATTTGTCTATTTGTCTAGTTTTCGTTGAGTAATGCAATTATGTTTGTGGGCCAAACATTCAAAAGTATGATTTTTTTTTCAAGAAGAACTCTTATTTTTTATTGTGACAGAGCAGTGACCTTACTTTTACTTAATTGTATTTTAAACCATAGAAGCCACCACTGATATTAAGTTTCTGCGAGTTCTTTGCAATTCACTACTCCCACATTTCACAAACAGTTAATGCTGATTCTATGAAAAGTGATTGCAAGTCAACAGTGAAGAATGAATGAAGGAAATGATCAAAGACTGAAAAAAATTTTACATATTTCAGTGATTAATTCTGCATATTTATGTATATATTTTGCATGTTTCAGCTATATAAATCCTGTCCTTAGTAATAAAACTTTTATTCATGTTGAGGTGAATAAACAACGTGGTTGATAATATAAGACGTTTATACAGGGTTGTTCGCTTTATATCGGACCATTTGTGACGGGTACTAACCTTAAGAGATACCGCGCCGCCACCACCGATCATGTTCGACCCCTAGCATTGTGGACTATCGCCCGGCATCGCAGTTACCATTGCAGCATGCTCCGGCGCAGGACAGGCATGGGAACTCCGTCCCACTCCTCCCTGCAAGCTTTCCATAGACCATCCAGGGTGCGCAGGCGGCAATGTTGAAGACGTCGTTTCAACAGTCCAAATGCGCAAAAATCCATTGGACTGGCATCTGGGCTTTTCACAGGAATGTCTTCAAACGGAATGACATGAATTCCTAATTCCTCTGCCATTTCCTGATAAAAATGTAGTGATGTTCTGGCAGTATGACTCGAAGGCTTGTCCATATGGATCATCACCTGGTTCGCGTCCGTTCCATACAATTGTGGGATGTCTCTCCGATAGATAGGTGTCAGAATGGAGTCTTGGAAGTATCTGGCATTCACCTTCACGTTTTTGTCCACCTTGTGTATCATCAACTTACCCTCATATCCGAATCCCGTCACAACCATAAAGCCACGAGGGAAACTTTCCCTGCACTGACGAACAAAGTTGCTGTGCCCTTTGCCGTCAATGTCACGGTATGTGATCGCTCGAATGTGACCACCAGCAGTGACACTTTGCTTGCAGCCCTTCTCCTGGTGGTTTTCGTGGGTGAATGTTTCGCAAGGAGAGCCTCTTGTGTGTAATGGGCCACAATAGCTTTCGCAGTAGTCACCCCAAGTGTTAACCCATTCTCCCGACACTGTTTCACAATGCGTACGTATGAAAACTTAGCATGGAAAGGGCCATTACATAACCCTCCCAATACCGGTTGATTTTCGGCGCCATTTGATAACATTCACTACCAACACTCACGCACCTACAAGGTCAGACACAACACTTCTCCCGCCAGCAGACCCATAGTTCCAGGTGGCAGCACCGAATCGAAAATGGTCGGATATAAAGTGAACAACCTTCTGTATTACAATTGTAATGACATCAAACATGTAACTAAATGTAGATTGGACATAGGTATACTAATATAGCTAAATAGAACCAGTAATATCTACTTCAGTACAAATAAACCAAGCAAAGCGTTGTATGGAATGAGTCCCATGTGTAATATTCTGGCCATGTTTGCTGCATCACATCATGAAGAAGTATTGGGTCCTCTTGATTGATAGAATTTTTGTCAAGCCAGATCAGATCAGTATTGATGATCAGTAAGTATGATAAAACGAAATAAATAAAATTGTTTTTGCAGATAACTCTGGTGTTGTAGGATGGTTGGTTGCTATATGTAATCTCCTTGTCCCAATTGCTGTGTATGGTGCCGTGCTCTATTTCACAAAAGAGTACTTTTCTGTAAGAATCAATGCAGCTGGTGCAGTGGATGCAGATATTGGTGAGCATAAAACATACCTTTAGTGTAGTGTTAATGAATCTTGCATTGTAATGTACAAAATAAATATAAAATTAGGGTGAGCAGATACTTATGCACTGTATCAAGTTGCAAACAAGCAGTAAGGCAATCATCTTTAAATCTCCACTGATATTCCAGTTATATTTGCTATATTCGAGTTTTTTCAGCAGCAATTTCATATTTTCATGTCTCTTTCATGCCAGCTGCATGAGCAGGTACTTCAGTGTTGGTCAATAACAGTGGTAACAATATCAGTAGGCTGAAATTATCTATTATTATATATAATATAATATAAATAATTATTTAGGAAAGCATGGGTTGGAATTTATTTACCAATACCAGCTGATACTTTTCAGTGCAGGTGCTGCATGTGGTCAGCAAAAATGCAATGTCACATTTTGCAGAATCTAATTATCCTGAAAATTATGCAAGGTGCATAATGTTCATTACTTTTGCAACCACACTGTGGGGAGAAACTAATTTTGTGATTAAATGTTTATTCCACATTAAATTATGAAAATATTTCAAAGCAAAATTCTGTTAGTTTGATGGGATATAATTCTAATGGAAAGCATATTAATATTTATAATTTAATTTAAGTTGTTATATTCAAATATTGGAATCTGTAAGAGCATCAGTATTGATTCAAAGTGCTGTTAGTTCAGCCTTATATATTGAAATTTAGCAACCACCTTATTGCTAATGAGAATTATAAAAATGGATAGATACACATGTATTTAGTGCATAGCTCACAACACATGCCAACATCTTAATATAGTAAAAGACAAAAATCCACTTTGGTGCATCAGTAAATTGATGTTCAATATTTTGCCAAAGTCATTTGGCAAATTATCATAATTATGAAAGAACTGAGATAAATTTACATGGTAATAATAAACATGTAAGGATAACCTTTGGATAACCACATTTTAACCCCAGGGCCTTTTTATTATTACCATGAATAAGCCAAGTGGTGAAATAATAAACATCAATGTACTGACTGACCAAAGTGATTTTTTTTTATCTTTCACTACACAGATTTTTTACTTCATGTGATAGCTTTCTTATTAGAAAAAACATCTCAAGAGTCTGGTTGTTCACAAAATATTTGGTGCTATTTCATTTTCGAAATGCAACAAAATTTTAACGTAAAATGTATCCCTTTTACCATATGATTGGCACATTCAAGAGATGTAATATATATGAATTACAGCAAAAATGCAATCTTGTCCAGGACTTGAACCTGGGTCTCTGGCATACCAATTGAGCTCCCAAACCAGTCTGTTTTTGCATGATTTTTTTTTCTTTTGCTGTTGCTGTTCATCCTGTGTGTGTCTCTCAAAGCTGCTGTAACAGGATGTGTTGTCTTTGAAACACTGATGATATCAACAGTGCCTAGTTTCTTCAAATGTGCAGCTGTATATTACATTATGATTTGGATATAGGAGATATACCAGATAGAAATTTCAGTGAAAAATGCCAGACTCAACCAGGACTCAAAAACTGAAATTCGTGCATACCTCTGCTTTTTGTTCAGAATTGGTCAGAATATTAAATTATTTATTCAATGTTTACATTTCTTTCAACAAGCGCAGAAGGGGTAGAGAGCTGAATTTTATTGAAGCAGATTGAATGTGAGTCCCACACTGTGGCCGTCTGGTCTAAGGAGTCATGCTTTGGGAAGCATGCAGGTCCGAGTCTCCCAGGGGAAGCGTAACAACTTTTCTCCTGAGATTTTGGCATAGGTATTGGACCGGTGGCCACCCACCTTCATGAAGAAATTGGGGAGCTATGAATGAAAGGCATAACCAGTTATGGAAATCTACAACAGCGACTGGGGGTTCCCCATGCTGACCACACCTCACCCCGTAACTGGTTGGATTATGGCAGGGGGGAGTGAGGCCGACAGTCTGTAGATAGGCCCTGGCCCTCACGGACTGTTGCACCATGGTTTATTATTTATTGAATGTGAAATCTACTTTGTTAGTGGCTGGCATTGTTTAATGAGAGAGGAATCTGTGTAAGCAGATTACATAGTTCTTTCACCGCCAGTAATGTTCCTTCATAGCTGATAGTAATTCAGAAATCAAGTCGTTGACTTTTTTTATTCAAAACAGTCATATCTGAAATGTATGTTTGGATCCCAAATGCATGCTCTACAAACAACAGCCAATCACTGTTGTTGAAAGTTCGTATTGTTACTAATGTGTGTTATGAGAGTATTGTCTTCTACAAATTGTTTCCATCTATTCAGTGCACTTTTCTCGTTTTTAGGTTTCACACAGTATCAGTATGAAGATGTTCTTGGGAAAGTTTTACCCAAAATTATGCTGCTTGGTGTGATTTCTCTGTCGTTGGTTGTAGCACAAGCCCTTACGAGTTCACTTATAGATGTTCAGGGCATTTTCATCAAGATTTTTACGCTTTTTGTAACATTGTGCTATTCTGCAATAACTTTCGTCATGTTTGGAATCAGTCTGGTAGGTAAAGTTCATACTTTGTGTAAGGATTGGACCCATATGCATCTTTTGTCTAGAGGAATAAAGGAACAAAGGAATAGCATGAGGTGCTGCACAGTGTTGGTACAAAAACAGATCCATGGATGGAAAAAGACTAGTACAGGGTGCATTGCCTGTACAGTGGGATGCAACAGTATTGCTCAGCAAATTATCCATGCCTATTTTCATTAATTTTTATCTTGCATCTTACATGTTTTCTAGTAACAGATTTATTCTTAAGCTTGTGCAGAGAATTTGAGCTGCTTGTTTAGAATTTTGTTTCAATTCTTGAAGCTCTCACTGTGTAATACAAAGATAATAAACTTGGTGATGGGCAATTTGCATGGTAATATTTATGCATCCCACTCTACAAGCCATAAGAGATAAAGTGAACACCATCCTCTGGACAATATTAAAGATAGAAACTTGCATATCAAGCATGCAAAATAACAGGTCTGAACTGAATCGTGCAGGTGTGATATGTCAAAAGAAGCATATGGGTTAATCTGCCTCACTCGTGTTTTGTATAGTAAATACATAGTGATTTGAGTGTAAACTTCATGCCCTTGTAATGCACTGTTCCTTAAATTTTAATTACTTTCAGGAACTAGATTTATCCTTCTCACCTTTTCTTTGTAAGTGTCCAGTTTCCTTCCAAGGTCTTCAATCACCCTCCTCAGTTTATCTGATTTGTTCATGCAAGTTATATTCAGGGAATCCATTCTTAGTAGTTAATAATGATCTCTTTTAATAAAACATAAACAATTTCATAAGTGTAGTTGTTATATGTGGCTACATATTAATTTAGGATGTGTGCTTGTATTGTGGAAATTCTTATGAGCTTAGTGAATTTTTTTGTGCCATTTGGTTTAAATGAAAAGAAACTAAGACAAAAAATGTACCTTATTTTGTTAGAATTCTAGCTAGATTCGTTTTAACCATGTATTATCCTTTTTTCCATGCCATGTTCTTTTCTCCCATGCCTGAAGGAGGATTGAGGTTGATCGGAAAATTTGGAATTAAATATTTGTCTTGGTTGTTTGTAATAGATTGACGATGTGTCATATTACCTTTTGTACCTGAAATAAAGCTAAAATTTAACTTTGTTTTCTTGTTTGTGTTTAAAATATAATTGTTTGCTTGTTTTGTTTTGTTTTTGTGTTTAAAATATAATTGTTTGCTTGTTTTGTTTTCTTGTTTGTGTTTAAATTATAATTGTTTGCTTATTCATGTTTTTAAGTTTAATGGTGAAAATATGAACATTGTGAAGTCAATTTCTGATGAATGAATATTGAACAAAATTTGCATATTAGGACTGGTATGTTTGAATCTGTTATATTCTGATATCTAAGTACATTCACACAAAATTTCTTACTTTCAAAAATAAATGAAAGTTCAGATTTAAAACAATATTGTGCTGTATTGTTTTTCTCATAGACCTTCAAATTTTTAAATTTATTTTGCTCTTGTATACATTAATAACACCTTCTGTATCGGAGTTAAATCTCTGAGAATATAATGTACAACAACATTTATAGCATATTTATTTTTGACATGCAGGAAATAGAATTGCATTTGCATTGAATCTGGTTCAGAATTTGTAAATTCTCTACTTTGTTACACCACCACAAGTTAAAATACTAATTGTTTTGATATCATGACAATTTCTATTCCCATATTTGCAGGAAATAAATATTTGTGTGTATTACAATCAAGTATTTATAGTTTTATGAAAACACTAAAAAAAATTGAATTATTGTTGGATTTTAAACTATACATCATGCTTTGAAATTTAATTCTTTTCAATTTCTTTCCTAGGTCCCACTTTCAACATTACATTCAACTGGAAATTACACACTGAAAGCTTACCCACAATTTACGAAGATGTATATGGCAGTGGACCACTTACAAATAACTAACTCATATGGACTCTTCCGACATATGACGGGAATTGGTGGCAGACCTGAAATCATAATAGAGGGTAGCAACAGTGAAGAGGGACCGTGGAAAGAATACGAATTCCTCTATAAGCCTGGAAATGTGAATTCTACCATGCCATTTGTTGGTGTGTAACAAACCGTATTTCTTTTATAATTATCTGAAGATGATAGCTCAGACAGTTATTGAACTGGAATCAGATTTAAAAGTCTAAATTTGAGATACTTAGCTGAGATCTGGCCTCCCTACAGTTACCATAACCCAAGTTCAATTCCTGGTCAAACCACAATGTTCAAATATAGCTAGTTGGGTCTGACATGTTAGGTCACTGCTAATATATTACGTGGATGGATCAGAAAAAAGGTTACAACAACAAATGAGACATTTATCAGAGCGCTGGACCAACTTGTTGACGCCGTCTTGGTAGAAATCATGTCCCTGTTCATTGAACCACTTCGTGGCTGCTGCCTGGACGTCATCGTCAGACGAGAACCAAGTTCCAGACAAGTGCGCTTTCAGCTGGGGAGAAAGGAAAACGTCACTGGGGGCAAAGTCCAAGATGTATGGGGGGAGGGGGGGGGTTCCACACACCCACGCAAATTTACCCATCTGTCGTTCTGAATCATTTTGTCCACTCGCGCCGTATTCACGTCTGTTGTTGCCGAACTTGGACATCAGTCTGTACACTATTGCAACTTGCCACATCCTCCTTTCCCGAGTCAAATGACCTACACCATTTCGCAACATCATGTCTTCTAACACTCTCACTATACACTTCCACGAGTTGACAATGAATACTGCTGCTGGAACATTCCTCACCCACAAGAGGCGTATGACACTTCACACTTCCAGAACAGACCAATTCTGCAAGCATCTCGCCATTGCATCGGCTACTACGCCACTGACGGTAAACGTAAAGTTGTTGAAACTCGCCACGCATATATGATGCCATCTGTTGAAGCTCCGGGTAAACCAACTACTTACCTCCTATTTCATGCATTACAGAATGCTTCTTGTAATTATTTTTTTTCTGATCCATCCACATAGTATTGGCTCTAACACTGATAGAGTACCAATTATTCTGTCCGATCCCTATTTTTTGCATGTCTGTATTGGCGTTTTATTTCTATTATATCTAATTAATTTAATCTCGTAATAAATATATACAATAAATAAGAATTGTTGAAGAATTTTCAGAATATGCCACTGATGTATCTAAAACATTATAAGTAATTTATTTCTTTGACTAATTAATGTTGTTTCAGTACAGAGTGAGTTCAGGTACATCTGAAGAATAATATGAGTGTTAAATTTTTCCTTCTAGCTCCACATCAACCACGACTGGATTGGCAAATGTGGTTTGCGGCTTTGGGAAGATACCAGGACAATCCTTGGTTTGTGAGTTTTGTATACAGGCTCTTGGACGGCCAGCAAGAAGTTTTGCAGCTGTTGGATCAAAAGAAGAATCCCTTCCCTACGAAGCCACCAAAATTCATTAAAGCTAGTTTATACCATTACCACTATTCAAAATGGAATCAAAGGTAAGTGCTCACAGCAACATTATACAGTAGGCTGTACCTAATGAAGAGCTATTTGAACACAGTGTTCTTTGGCTTCTCAGTGTCAATTTTATCCTGATTAACATGTTTTTATCATTAAGGAATTTTTTTCAAAATGCCACAACAATGCATGATTTTCGTCACATGCTGTCAAGCTGTATACAATACTTCCAGCAGACCTCTGTTTTTACTGTAAGATTCACTGCATGTTCATTATTATTGTTTATACTGTAGTATTATAGCCTTGTTTCATTGATAATTTATTAATAATGCATGTTTTTGTTAATTTGAATTTTGGATAATTCAAATTTTTTTCATGTCTCCTTGGACTTTGAATTAAAAAGAGTCCACTACTCTCTGGTAATGGAGATGGTGAGATAGATACTTCCACTCGTTTACTTTTAAAGTAATGAATATCATGCAGTGCAAGTTTTGAGAGTGAATGCATTGTTTCCTTGTTCACAAATAGGTCATCCCCAACATGGTGGACAAGAGAGAGGATCGGAGACTATTTGCCTATCGTTTCCCGAGACTACACACCAATAGTGAACTTCCTCAAGAAAGTCAAAATCCTTGGCAAAAAGGATATACCAGTTACCAACCAGTGGTTGAAAACCGGTTTGGACCACATCAGGTATTGGGCCGCACAAGTGGAATCTAGTATATTAATGCTGTCGATGTTTTCTGCAGGCTGTGCCATAATTGCAACAAAACGTAAATAATAACAAGGACAGTGTGAGCACTTAAACAATGCAATTTGAAAATGAATTCAGTAATCTGCACAGTGCTTTAGAAACTGGTAAGAAGCTAGAGGAAATGAATGCAAGACTTTATTGCAAGTATAGTTATTGACGTCCATAGCATAGGTCCAATATATTAAATGTAAAAAAAAATATACATATTAGTATGGATATTGTTAATATTATCAATGAAATTGACACTTTTCCACAAGTAACTTTTCAACAAATGAAATCTTCTACTAATCGTGACAATCAATAATTATTTTTTCCATTCTTTTTTCTAAATTTTGCATTTATAGTTGTTTTGTTATATTTACGTCAATGATGTTACCATGGTAAGAAGTGTTACCTAATGAATTACTCTTTACTGTATTTTAGTAATTACTGTTGTGTTTAACATTTCATGAAGTGTTTGTCTAAGTATGTTTATATTGCACATCAATGTGTTTTTGGATTTATGAAAATGTTCATAGGGGTCAAGCCAGTAACTTTTTTTTGAGGTGGGTGCAACAAACACACTGTTCTGCAAAAAGGTTGAGGTTAATAAAGTATTATTACCCAGTGATAAGATATAATGTATGTATTTTGCACTAATGACATATTTCAATCTTATGAAATTTGTTGTCATTCTTACAACCCTACATGTGTAAGCTGGGACATATAGTGTATACACGGACATTGTATTGTCCTTGAAAGTCTTGTGTACAATGAGCAGCAAAAGTAAGTTGTATGTACAAAATGAAAGTCACACTTTGTTAGTTATTACAGTTGAACAGTGATGTTACGTTCCATGGTTGTACATTTTTCCACTTTGTATGTCGTACTTGTCTGGTCTCGCGGAATCAAAATGTTATAAAATTTTCCAAGATTATTAATTTTCTCTTATGAGTTTTTTGCCTCAGCACCCTGAAAACGTATATCCAGGTTCCACTGTATATATGAGCTTTTGATCATAGAACTAATTTTTTCCTTAGTGTGAGTGAGCTTGAATATTTATTTTGAGATTCAAAGCTTAAAATTCTACAGAAAATCTGTTTCCTATGACCAATTACAACATACTTTTGCTTGGTACTGTACTTCAGAATTATATCATACAAGAGGCAGCTTATTAGATGGACTGGTATAATTATAGTCAGATGTAAAGGGAATAAACAATTTAGATGTAACTTTTTAGAATATTGTAATATTGATTATTGGTTAACCCTTTGTTAGGCATGCCATTTTCTGTAACATGCATAGGCATGTGGTGTACACCTGTCCCTCAACTCTTTAACTATCTTTAAGGTATGAAATACACCATGAATTATACTGATCGTGCATGCATGTTTTCTTGGTCTTCTACGATCAGCTGCATTTTTCTGCTGCTCTTTCAAAATGATGTAATATTATAAAGTTAATGCCAGTTGCAAGCTTAGTGTAAAGTTGTCCCCCATGCACGTAAATACATAACAACTGAACAGTGCCATGTTCACTTTTGGTCAAGCTGTCACTTTCAGATTCACTTCCGGCACTAATACATAATGTGTCCTCCCTTCCTCACTAACGCACTTCCACATAACATCGGAATCTGCAGTGTGTTCTCTCTTTCTACACTTTGATATTTTTCTCGTTACATATTTAGGCACGTGGGGGATTGCTGTACACAAAGCACACAATTGACGTTAGCATTGTAATATTCCATGGCTTAGAAGTTCATCAATTTGAACTGTACAACTATGCTTAGAACAAAGAAAAAGAAAGAATGTTCAGCTACACAGAAGCACTCAATGTGCAGTATAATTCAGTGTTGCAATTTCGCAATGAATATTGTTGGAGCACCTTACTCCATGTGCCTAACGGAAGGTTAACCATCTGCATGCAAAAGAAGAGAAGAATGATGAAGCAAAAGAACTTAACTCTGAGTCACATGAACTGTGAAGAGTATCAGTTAATTTACATCCTATGCAAATGTGCTAGATAGAAGTTACTGACACTCACGGATAGATACGATAAATATTATTAATTTTATATGTATGTTTCATTCATAATCCTTGCTTTTGTGAAATTTTTATTAACATTTTTTTTTCTTTAAGTAGTTTGTTCATATAATCATAAAAACTTTGATTAAGGTGCATGTGCCATAACATATTTTATTTAATTTGTTGTTTTGAATTTGTGTTTTTTATTTTGTGTATATAAGATTGTAGTATTCACAAAACAAAAACAAGTGTGATTGAATTATTTCTTTCACATAACAGATTGACTAAATAAACAATCTAAAATAAGTAAAAACAAATAGAAGAATAAAGTTACAGTACTCACTCAATGGTGAAAATTAAATTCCACAAAACATTACTTCCGAGTGTAGAATTTATTAGTCACACTGATATATCATGAGGTAAAAACTTTGACCATTGACCGGTCAATTCAGTCTCACAACTGAAGGTTTCAAGTTTCAAGTCTTGGTGTGGGGATAAACATTCGTTCGTGAGTGCCCATTCATCATTTTCATGTAATCCTAATTTATCTTCATCATTGCAATTAGCATGAGGAGCAAGAAAACATCGTAAAAAGACAAATACTATATAGAGCCACCACAAACAAAAGAACCTTCGGCTAAAATCACTCGCGCACCTTCCCCCGATCCATTCCGCTCGGGCCATAAGGAAGCATGGTTCACCCTGCCCCTCCCCACCTTGCGGGAGTACGGTGCAAAGGAGTCACAGTCTGCGCAGGTTTTTTTGCCTGTTGTTCCACCATACAATCCTAGAGCATTTAGATCAAAAGTAATATACATTTATATTTTCGTGTATCTTCATTAACATTAAAATGACCTTTATCTATCACTCAGACTATATTTTATGTATCTTCAAAAATTTCACATTGTAAACCGATAGGTTATCACTAGAAACTAGTGTGCTGCAGCAAGAACTTTTCACTCGAGTGCCCAATAGTTCACAAATGGATGACCCCAGAGAGTGTACAGAATTCAGAGCTCTTTGCTCGCCATAATGTAATGAGTGAATTGCACTCCAACAGGCAAAACAAGCACCATACAAGCCTGATAGTTGTGGCCCTCAATTATGGATCATGAAGTGAATGACTAGTGAAATTGAAACTTAAATGAACATAGTTATCATCCCCATGCTAAAATCTATTTTAGTCTATCTTACCAATACACACTGATATATGAAAATGAAATAGATGATTGTGGGCAGGCACATGAAAATGATATTTGATTGTACATGCTCAAGGCTGGGAGATTCAAGTGAAAGTGCTCTACTAGGATCTCAATTTTTTGCCAGCACAATGACAATGAAAATTTTATATTGTTGCAAAAAAGTGTTGATGTACGTGCAGCAGCATGCTCTAATCACATTTCTCATGCATTTGTAATTGCAAAATATTGCAAGTTTGGTAAAAAATAATAATGTGAATTTGGTCTTTTGTGCAAATTTCAATGCATTTTCTTCTTAAAAAATGAAAAATACTGCAAAAATTCAATGTTCTTGTGTTTTAGGGTTTAAAAGAATAAAATGTACTATATTTGCTCATTTTCCAAAATATCATACCCCTAAAAACTATTATATGTGATATATATTTAAGTATTTTCATACCTTCATGAAACCACATGTAAATGCATGTTTCCCACAATTTTCCACCTTGAGTGTGTACATACAATCACATGGGACCCATAACACCAGTATTTGTCGCTCTAGAAATAATGGAAAATAACTTCTTCAAAAATCTTTTCCAATGTATAAAATTATCACAAACAGGAATAGGTCATATGACCTACAAATTAAAATACTAGTTTCGGAGCAAAATGAAAGTATAATTTTAGATATTTTTGGCAGAAAAGTGCGCTATTATAATAATGCAAATTTTGGTGCAAAAACACCAAAATTTAGGTCCCTAGTTATCACAATTGAAAGCTTGTATCATGTCGAATGCCTGTAAACGTCAGTTTCTTTTCAAGTTCATTTATGTTCAATTAGGCTAATCACGACTAATATGCTGTTTAATGTACAATAGAAACCACTGTGCAATGTGCCTCTACCAGGGCCCTTTTATTATGAAGTGACAGCATTACAGGACCATCCATCATGGAGTCATTTTCAAATGTGTAGAGTAGGTTTTGAGTGGTTGATTGAGTTTTTTCTTTTTTTTAAGTCCACTTTATGCACAGTAAGGCTAATCGGGACTGAACCTACAGTTTTAAAGTGGGATCAACCACTATGTGCCTCCACCAGGTATTGAACTCAGAACCCCTTGATTACAAGGCAACAACGCTACCACTACGCCATCGCGGAGTCCCTAGTAGAGTAGGCATACTTATTCTTTTATGTTAATTTTTTTCCAATATCTTGGCAAAAAAATAAAAACAGATCATTCTCTGCTTATGTGATGTTGACAAGCGAACATATGCAACATCTTCCTTACTCCAGTGTACTTCATTCTACACTGAGATTTCTCACCTTGACATCCTTGTCATGTTTGTACATTCCAGGAATTTACAGTTAATATGAACAGTTTATAAAACATACCACACAAATGCATTACATCATTTCAAAACCAGTCTTATCAGTGTGTTGCACTGTATTTATTTCCAGGATATACAATATTAATGTTGTTTTCTTTTTAAAATGCTTATTTTTGTCAAACTTTCATATATTTCTTTTTGTATCATCGCATTTTATTCTCATCACAGATTGTTCTGACACAAACATGACTATCGTCTCAGCAGTGGTTTGAACTGAATATTTAAGTATATAGTTTTCAAAATGCTTATAATTTACTACAATTATTTGAGTTAATGTTCAACCATCATGTCTGATTGTCTTGGTGTTACAATACGAGAATTCAGTGTGGTGTTTCAATTTTGTTTAATACAAATTCCAGTTCTGGGACCTTTGTTATTTCATATAATGCTTGCTTACATAATTGTATGCTGTGACTAATGCATTTCACATATAAACATTAGAATAAGACTTCATTTTAAGACTTCATTTATGTGTATAAATATATGCAAATGTATCTATTTGTTATCAGAATGACATTAACATTTTAATTTTCATCTGTGTCAAACTTGAACAATATATATTTTTTTTAAATGTTCTCAAAGGGAGTTTTTGTGTCATGTCATTTATAATGCACTACTAAATTTGCATTTATTTAAGTGTCTTAAATTCAAAAAGAAGAATGATAACTACTTTTCATAAGAAAGCCTGAACTTCATGTTACATGTCAACATCATCGTAAGTTGGTTAAAAGACTAATGTCTAAACACATGCCCCCAAAAATTATCTAAATTTACAAACCCACCTGGATTTGAAAAAAGAAAGGTAATTTTTTTTTAAAGATATGTATTTGGACATTAGTCTTTCAACCCACTAACAATATTACTGTGAACTTTGAGTACTCTTTAGTTGTTGTATTTGAGTACTGCTAGTTGCATAGAATAAATAGTATATGAGATTACACTGTGTTTTCTTATGAAGAAGCTAAGTATGTACAAGAACATTTAGTTTGTTCATATGTCAAATGAAAGATAATATAATATTACATGTAATTGCTTTGTATGGTAATGAGTAAAAAGTGGACTAGAGTACATCATTAAAGTAATAGAGAAAAGAGAAAACAAAACTTTCTCGGTAACAAAAAAAATAAGAAGTCATAATTAATATCCAGCAAGAAGACATTAAGACAACCAGGATGTTCATAGATACTTTATTAATGTTTATTGTCTGACAAAATGCTACGCACAATTGTCTATTGCTCGAGTGTAAAACATGGTAAGTGACATTTTGGTCATTTCCGAGTTCATTAAGAAAAAAGGTTATTAGAAGCTATACTGTAGATAAATTGTGTTTGTGTTGTTTATCAATTTCAGAAGGCTTCACTACGTCCAATGCAAATTGTTTGACATGGCAATTTGACACCAAAATTGAAGGATGGCATATTTTACTTTGTAACTCAAAAATGACCAAAATGTCACTTACGGTGTTTTACACCCGAGCCCTTCTATTCATAAAAGATGTCCATGTGATTGACTTGGACTTAAACTCCTTGTCTTCCTTTCATTGTATCTTGTCAAGTGTGCATCATATTTATTGGTTATTTTGAAATTTGTTTCTGTTCTTCTAAAGTTCTTTCTACCCTAATGCAGACTATTGTATACAATTAACTGTAAAGAAAAAATGATCCCTGTAATTAATGGTTAAGTGGAAGAGAAGGCATTAATGCCTTAACTTCGCCATGTAAACAAAGTCGTAAATAAATAAATTATTTGCAAGATTCAAATAAAGAAAGAAGTTAATTAGTTTTGTACAAATGAAACACAAAAGGTATTTGGTAGCTTTTGTAACATATCTATGTAAATTTGCAAGTAGATTGGAAGATTATAATAGAGGCTTGTTAAAATGAAGGCCTTGAACAAAATAGGAAATGATTTGTTGTATTGGCTAAAGTGGACTTAGGAATCAAGTCTTTCAATATATAGTTTAAACCACAATTGTTTTTTCTAACTGAGTGTGTGATAATGGAAACTGCAACCATACCTTGCTAAGTAGACAAAATAATGCTACACCTTAGTTATGTGCTAGATAATATATTTATTTGCCTGCACACATTTGCAAACAATCATTCTTTGAATTGAAACTTCTTAGTTTCTTTATATATAAGCAGAACTGCTTTCTTAACATTGTTTCAGGCAAATAATGGGTCTGCATAATCTTAAAGGATTATAAACATTGAAATGCATATGTGTGCAACTTTTATATGTTCTGTGAGCAAGAGTGCATTTTAAAGGGAGTAGTCATGTGGTATCTCTGTCAATTTTTTTTTCAGGCCAGTTCAAATTTTAAATCCAGGGTGTAATACTTAATAATGACTTTTATTTTCAGGAAGTATTTAAAGCATATCAAATCCTTTGACAACGTAGTTGACAATGTCATAATTCAAAGTATACAAGTCCTTATATAATATTATGTACAGTATATTAAAAATATATAATGTGTCTACCTATGTATTAATTTTTGATGTTTCTATTTTAGCTTTGAACATTGTGAAACATGGTAAATTTAAGTCTGTAGTGATGTTAACGCATTAACCATCATTATATTAGTGTCAGTTTACAGATTTAAATTTCAATTATGTATGAGAAAAAAATGATGTGCTAATTGTAATAATGTGTGTGTATATAATGAGTAAGTAATGTGTTGTGTCATTTTCTGTCGGTTGCTATGCAATTGTGATAATGTTGCTGTATCAGAATGTTGGTTACACAACTCTTCAGATATTTGTGTTATTTTTTTGATATTGCTAATGCATTTTCATTTTCAAGCTTGAGTTAACTTTTTTATTTTTTTATGCTGAGCACTTTACATTTTTGAAATTAACAGTGAGGTAAACTCTGAGTAGTTCTTTTGTACTTTGTTGTGTACGAAGAATGGAAAGTAGGATTTGTATGTAATAAAGTTATCTCTTTACATTACTTTGTTTTGTGTGTGTCTGTGTGTTTCCTTTGCTTGTAATATGTAATAGTGGATGCATATCCATGGAAAATGCTTTTTTTTAAGTGAAATTAAGTGTGTAAAGAACTGAAAAATGTTTTCAGAATACAGCCTCAAAAGAGTTGTGATCTTATTGTACAGGGTCATACTATATTGATTTACTTCACTTTTGTGCTTCAGGTAAAGGGTATTAGCTGCTTGGAGCCATTTTCTGAGTAAACCTTCTAGAGCTGAATGGACTGCCCCCACTGGTGTGGCAGCACTTCACGTGGATAGTAGCTTGCAGTTCATCAGTGTCTGTGAAATGGAATTTTAAAAAACCTAAAGAAAGGGGGCTTTGTTCTTACACTTCGATCCAACATTTCAAACCAATTTCTACATCCTGTTTGGACAAGAAAACGTTCAGGGTGGCTACTCACCGGTAATCCTGCAGGAAATTTACTCCATAGATGTGAGAAATTGCAATGTGTATTATTCAAAATCCCATTGAATCTATACATATTTATAAATGCTCTTTGGGTATGTTTTTCACAATTTTGCTTTTGTGTTTATCGAGGAAGCTATTAAAACAGATTTCTCTCAGTCCGTCATAGGCGTAGTTAAGTAGGGGCTAGGTGGGGTTAAGCCCCCTTCCCCCAGAACCAGCCACAAGCCCCCAAAACGCATGTGACATATGCATAAAATAATTACAGAAAGAGAAACTGCACGCAGAAATTAGATACGTGGGTGAATCAAAAAGTAAGTTAAACCCCCCTGTAAAAAAAAAAACATTAGAAAGAAAAAATTATTGGACAAAAATGCATGAACATTTAACTTTCTTCGACATAGTCACCAAGGTGTTCCAAGCATTTTTCGTATCGTGTGACCAGTTTTTCAATTCCTTGTGTGTAAAAATTCCGTCCAATTTCTTTGAACCACTTTGAGACTGCTTCCTGCACTTCCTCATCTGATGTGAAACGCTGATCCCTTAGGTCTTGTTTGATAGGACCGAAAAGGTAGTCACGGTGCCAAATCGGGGCTATAGGGAGGGTGAGACCACACTTTCCACTTGAATTTCTGCAGTAAATCCTGTGTGACACCAGCTGTATTGGGGGTAGCGTTGTTGTGAAGAACAACAACCCCATCACTCAATCTTCCGGGCCTTTGATCTTTAATGGGTTTTCTTAGCTTCTTTAAAGTCTCACAGTATGTTGCGGCATTGCAGTATGTTGGGGCACAAACTCACTGTAAACAATGTCTTCGGAATCAAAGAAGATCGTCAGCATGACCTTTCGAACCGTTGGACAGGTTTTGGCTTTTCTTGGTCGTGGCGAATCCTTGTATCTCCATTCCATGGATGCCCTCTTTGTCTCGGGAGTGTATTGGTGCAGCCAGGACTCATCTCCTGTGATGGATTTTGCTCAGAAACTGTGGACCATCCATGGAATAATGCCGAAGAAATGACAGCGCAGCATCAAAACGTTGATTTTTATGCTCGTTGGTTAAGAAGCGTTTACGATAACCCATCTGATCACGAATCAGCATAGACGCACTACCATAGGATATGTTCAGTTCACTTGCAATCTCTTTAATTTTCATGCTTCAGTTAGCAACAGTGATTGCTTTCACACGTTCCACGTTGTCGATAGTGTTCACAGTTGCAGGCTGCCCAACACGCAGTTCGTCGTTCACGTTCAATCTTCCCTCTTCGAACATCTGATACCATTTTGCAATCATGGGGCATGACATTGCATTCTCATCACACACCTTGATTTGGCGATGGATTTCACTCCGATTATGCCTTTGTGCCCACAAAAATCAGACAACTGAGCACCCCTTAATGTTGGACGCCACCTCAATACGACATGCCATACTCACACTGTGACTATTCGCATACTAAACCAGCTGAAGCACGGCTGCTTCTGGTGTGTGAAGAAAACATTCCAGACAGTGTTACCACCAATCGTGATTATTTTATCTCTCTTAGTACAGGAACACAGGTCAGGTGTAACTTACTTTTTGATTCACCCTAGTAATTCTCATGAAACTTTCATGTGTTACTCTTGTGGTGTGGCAGTCACAGATAAGCATAGAATTTCGAGTTATGTCCTGATGTAGAATACAATGATAGTTGAAGTTCATGTGCCTTTACGAAGACCATATATTCCGAACAAGACTTCAGTGAAAATATATCACCGATATTTCTTTTGATCTTCCACCTTGGAGCGCTAGGTAAACATTGTTACATTCAAACAATAGCGGCGTTGCATCCAGTATTTACATAAATGTGGCCTTTCAACAATGAGTTCCTAAATTGTGTTTTTTCAAACATGAAAAAATGAAGCCGTCATTGTAGAGACTTAAACAGAATAGCAGTTTTGATAGGAAAAAGGTGCCAGTTCAAAGAAGTGAATTTAGTTTCTGTGGATTTGTATTGCATGGGGGACATTTAAAGACGTATGCCTAAATGTCTCATAAATATGTCTCGATCCTGTAGAAGCGATTCAATTGTGCGTAATTGTTTTATTAAGTGGTGATCACTACAGTTCATTGGCGAAATCCCTCTTTTCCAAGCCTTCTGTGTACATTGCACCATGTCACCAATATGTATGCAGATGTGCCAGGTTTTCTCTTGGAGTCTCGGGATAAGTTTATTCTTCTAGAGGCTTATTTCGTTGTTTCAAGTAACCCACAGAAAGATTATCATGGAAGGATACGTTCTTATGCTGGTTATACTGTATAACAACAAGAAATGTTAATAATCTTTTGGAGATTGGAAATTATTGGAAAAGCATTCTTTGATGTTGTGCTCATACTGTTTGTGAAATTAAAGCACAGCTGACAGAATGAATATTCCTTTTAATAGAGAGTTTTTTAATAGTAAAAAGTCAGGCATCGAGCAAACAATCTTAGACTATTGAATTTCAGAAAGAAATTTGAGGAATGCATAGGCAAACCTGCTTTGAATGTCAATCGGTTTTCTTTTGAAGTCACTTGGCCAGGGTTATACAGGGTGATTCAAAAGTCGCGCGACATAGGACAACTCCGTTATTTGTGCAGATACCGAGAAAACTATATAAGGCAAAATTGTTGGACATATGTTTGAAATCATGACCGTGATGTTGCATTTGTATTATTTTCATTGTGTGCAGGAAACAAGAACAAAATTGTTGGAAAATACGTTTTAAATCATAACCGTAATGTTGAATTTTTCTTTTTTTGCCAGTAATCAACAACAATGTCCCAGTACACAATTCAGGAAAGGGTGGAAGTGGTTCCTATCCATGTTGCAGAGATGAGTCTACGGGAAGCTGCGGAGGAATATCACAGACGGCATCCAGATCAACCACCGCCACATCATGCAACCATTGGTCGTTTACTGGAGCGGTTCAAGGCAACAGGCAGTATCCATGACAAACGACGGTCTGGGCGGCGACGTACAGCAACAGATCATGCAACCTCAGCTAGCGTACTAGCTAAGCTGACAGTCAGTCCAACACGATCAACACGAAAAGTGGCTCAAGAATGTGGCATCAGTCAAGCATCCGTGTCCAGGATACTATCCAGAAATCATTTCCATCCATATCGTGTGCATTTTGTCCAGGGACTGCATGGAGATGACACAGATAGACGGGTGCAGTTCTGTGAGTGGTTTACTGAAAGACGAACGCAGCAGCCACACCTTGAAGCTGATATTATTTTCAGCGATGAGGCCTGTTTCCATCTGAACGGAACAGTTAATAGACATAACGCTGCGTATTGGGCCAACGAGAACCCATACATTGCTGTAGATGCTCATCATCAGACTGACCCAAGATTAAATGTGTGGTGTGGCATACACGGGGATGTTCTCATCGGTCCCGTATTTCTTAACAACAAGCTCACTGCTGAACTGTACATAGAGCATCTCGAGATGACACTCCTGCCCTATTTGGATAATCTACCCCTAGCAAAACGACGGGGGGTTTTCTTTCAGAAAGATGGAGCACCGCCGCATTTCGGACTAACAACTCGCGAATTGCTGAATGAAGCTTTACCTGGACGTTGGATAGGTCACAGGGGTCCCGTAGAATGGCCGCTTAGGTCGCCAGATTTGTCACTACTTGACTTTTTCCTCTGGGGCCATCTCAAATCTGTCGTGTACGGAAACAGGACCCGAACACTGCAGGAACTTCAGAAAAAACATCGGAGGAGCCTGTGCAGCAATAACACCTATTGTGCTACGTAATGTGCGCAAGAGTTCTGTGAACCGTATTCGGATGTGCCGTCAACAGGATGACAATCAATTTGAACAATTCCTCCGGTAGTGTCCCAGCGGTGCAGCTGCTGGACATGTCAGTTCAGGTCGTTTCTTTGTATCAGTTTGCCACTCCGTACGGTTGCTATTGCTATTGCGATTGTCAATTTTGTTGTTCTGTCGTAAATGGAGTATACGGCTATGACATTGATTTGTTTGTGTTTCTTTCCGTTTGCCATTTTAACAGTCATTTTGTTTTGTTTTGTTTGTGATTTCAAGCAGACTAATAAATGGTCCATCTGCTGTCGCAACAATTATGCTCATGATTTCCAACAATGTATTTCCTACACTTATGACCTCTATCGTTTCTTCGGTATCTGCACAAATAACGGAGTTGTCCTATGTCGCGCGACTTTTGAATCACCCTGTATAAAAGTTATTTGGTCGACGATCCTCATTTAAAAGCCTAGTTTTCAGGATAATTAAATAATATTTCGCCTATAGATAACAACTTTCTACATCCTTCCTTATTTCGTTGAGCATTTTTTTTAATACCTATCTGCTCATTAAATATTGGCAAAACTTATACATTGCTGTTCATTCTTATTTGGTTTCGGATTTACCAATATACGATACTGGACTATAATCTGAATCAACAAAACTTAGAAAGGCATTGGTTTCTGTTCGATTAGATATTAAGCACAAGGACACGTGAAAGACAGCAGAGTAAGTGCTTATGCAAATCCTTGTGCTGGAGATGCTATTTAGAATTCTCTTAACTGGGGGAAACCATCACCCCTTTCCTCCACTTTAAGTACTGCAGCCTTGATTAAGCAATTAATGTCCAATTATAAGAATGGGTAGTATATTGGTAAAAAAGAAGATCTGCATGCATAGGTGCAGACTCCATGGGGCTTGGGGGGCTCAACCCCCCCCCCCCCTCCCAAATGTTAATGATGTGGAGGCAGAGCCCCTCAAATAATTTTGCTTAAGAGGATGTAATGTATTATTTTGCTTCTCTTGTAAAGTTTACTCTGAATTGTGCAACATGAACTTAACTTTAAATACACATTTGACCGCTAAACCATCAACTTTGGGGGGGGGGGGGGGATGACCGGAGACAGCAAAACACGTGACTCATTACTATATACTAAGTATATAATTATGAGTATTGTTAATATTTTTACTAAAAAGAGTTTCAAAATAACGAGGTGATATGACAATTATACCAGTATGTTGTTTCATGAATTCTGAACAATTTGAGGTCGTAAACACGACTTTCAGGCAATATTGATATGTACGATATTTAGTTATCCTCGAAATATCTTCCTCTAGTACAAAGAATAGGGGGAATATAATTCTAAAGTCTTTGAGTTTATTTAACACTGGCTTGCAGTGAAGTACGCAAGGAAAGCTTATGAAAAGTCTGTATTGCGAAGCGGGAACGGCAATGATCAAAGATTATTGCTAAAGCGCAGCGTGCTGTGTTTTTTATTATTGCAAAATTAAGAACAAAAAAGTAAAACTAATTTTCCTGCGATTTGTGTTAGCATTTATGTAAATATTTAAATAAAACTGTTAAATATTGTAAATATTCGTTATTTTCATGGGTACATCAACACTAAGGTTATTTGCACCCGTAACATGTCCTTTCTGTTGCAGACATTAAAACACACCCATGCCCTCGCCGGGACTCGAACCCGAGACCTCCGGATCAAAGAGAGTTGAGTCGACCACCCAACACTTTGGTTACCGAGGCCTGCATAAAACTGTTATGTTGGCCTCTTAATGCAAATACATAGTCTACTTTTAAATAAAAATGTTAATTGTTATCTAAAAAAATGAGCAGACACAGAAGACATAAAGAGAGTTTGAAATATTTTCTAAACGTTTCTCATGTTACATTTCATTTGCATGAAGAATATAATAGCTGCTTAAAAACTGCTATACGAAGACGTAATTTTTATTTTTAAAAAAAGGAGGGAGTGTGTCATTCATTCATTTATTTCAGTGATCAGAGCCCCACCCCCCCAATAATTATGACAAGTCTCAGCTCCTGTCTGCATGTGAGGTTTAAATTAATGGAAACTAATTACAGCCTACTAAATAGTATTCTGGGGAGCTCTTTGCAAACATTTACAAGATTATTAAGATAGCAAACCAATTAAGTTCATCCCCTCTCTCCTCTCCAAATCCATCTTAAAGTTTTCTTCATGAATCTAATCAACATTGGACTACTCGCTAATCGTAAGTAAGCACTCTTAGTGTTTTTAGAAAAAAGGTTTCTTTTTAATGAAGACATTATTTCGTTTATCGCAAGTGGTTCTCAGTTGTAGTAAAATTAGGAAAATGTGAAGTTTCATTGTATAGAAATTAAGGAAAATTTAATTTTTACTATTCCGTTACCTATGTAGATTGTGCTTTTAAATGCCTTGCAGCATTATAATTTGCTCAGTACCATGAACACAGGATTACCCATTAATATTGTCACATATTAAAATTTTACCTTCTTTATTCTAAAGAAGAAATGTGTTTTTTTAATAAATTTGCAAAACCATCTATAATAGCGTATTTATTCCTTTTAAAATTCCATTTCTTTTGATTAAGATGATTTGGGGATCACCTGTCTCCCAAGGAGAATGATTTTTGTAATGGATAAAAGCATGAATAAAGTTAGCCCCAGCTAGTCCCCCCCCCCCCCCCCAAGCGGATGGGCAAAACTATGCCTATGCTGCGTTTAGCGTCAGTTCATTGTCTGTCTGGATATGTTGGACTCGCAATTACCCTTTATATCATTAATATATTTTTGGTGGAGGGAGGGGAGGGTCGGTAATAAGTAAGGTTGAAGTAGAGGAAACTTTTACTTATGTCCTTGAATTTTTAGAAAGTTCACCTTAAAAGCTGGGAATTATATTAGTTTTATCAGGGTCTTCGAGTAGCCACCCTGAAGTTACATGATATAAACACTTGTAAGTACAAAGCCTTTTTATCATTTTTTTTCAAATTATGTTCACATTCAAGAAAGTGTTTAATAACATCCCGTGCATAGTTTGTTCTCATGACCTCAAACAGCTGACACTCACTAGAGGCCAGGTCAGGGTGGTACAGCATATGGTAGCACATGGAACATGTTGCAAGAACAGATCTTCCATTTTCTGGCTGCTGCTGAATGGCAGGATACATGCTCTAGAGCAGTGACCTTCAACGTTTTTTTCTCTAGCAGACCATATTTACATTCTATAAAGGACTGACGGGCCACACATTCATAGATGAGTTTCCCAAATAACTGGTTTCTGTTGTTCAATATGCATTCACTTACTACACTCTTTTCTCATAGAAGAATATATCAGTTGGTTCTTCAAATTTGATTCCACATTCTTCATTTTCAAAAAAGCTGTTCGTAATCAACAATGATGAGGACATGATTGTACAGAACAGGAAATTCTGACTCTCACATATTTTGAATTCACTAGTTCACTTTTTTTTATTATTTGATTTTATTATGGGCTTTAATGGCCCACTAAATTACAACCACAGGGCCATATGCCTGCTGCAGTTTGAAGACAACTGGTCTAGTGTGTCATCACAGTAGAACCGGTTCTAGCCAGTTGATGTAGATGGTTTCCTTTGTGTATGATTTTGATTAATTAATTTGCTGTTTTAAGTCCACAGTAGGCTAATCAGGACTGGACCTACAGTTTAAAGTGGAATCCTAACCACTGTGAGTCCACTGGGTATCAAACCCGGGATCCCTTGATTACACAGAGAAGACTCTTCCGTCACACCATCTATCTACAAAAACACTGTTGCAATGTGCTTTGCAAGAAAGAAAAACTATGTGACTTCCATTTTATGGACATAGATGAACTACAAGCAACTGCCAAGGTCAGGGTGCAATGCACCTCCAAAGTGTAGTACCAGGATGCTACACAAGTGGTGTAAGTGCATTTGGCACCAGGGGATTATACCAAGAATGTAGACTTATCATCAATGTGTAAGTGCCCTGCATCTGTAGGAATAAGTAAATAAAGTGTAAATCATTGCAGTATGTCCCCTTGTATTTCCCAATAAAGTCATTGTTTCATACCAGTTACTTTGTCAGCAGAACAATTTGAATGGCTTTATTGTTGTGCGATTATTAGTTCAGTACTAAGAACCAATCAATTGGATGTAATACTTGCATCCCACAAGTATGAGGACTAAATAAAATTGAAATATCATTGAAATAAGATAACCCAATCACAGACAGAATCAAGATGATATAAAGTTAAACTTCTATTTTAACAAGTTTTTGAAGAATGATACTGGTGACAAAATAAAAGAAATCAATAATTGTCAGACAATATACTCAAAGTAGAATATTATCTAAATAGAATATCATACAATCAATTAAGACAGAGTTGTTACATTCTAGAAGGTAATCTCACCAGGATGTGAATTAATTTGATACCAGAACACCTTCCCCCCTCCTTTTCATAAAACCAAAACATCCCTGCGAAAGGTGACTATACTGTTGTAATAGTCACATATTTGAACCCAAATGTATCCATTAGATTCTAAAATGAAAGCTTATTTCCGATTCCATATTGTTTTGTGCTTTCAAATGGCATCAGTGCAATAGCTGACATTGCAACTGAGTATTGTGAAACAAGAAACAATAGACAACGTAAATATTTGTTTTTGTTGAATATTATTGAATTAACCTTACATTTAGGTAATTTGTATTTTTAGAAATAAAAATTTATCTTTCTCAAAATTCTATGAACAAATAATAGTATATGATGTATATTTCAAGTGTTTACAAAAAAATATTTTATTGAATCACCAATAATAATAATTATTATTACTATTATTATAATTTTAATGTCCTTTGGCAAGTTAAACCCCATTCTTTATTCACAAACCTGCTGTGGCAGATTAAGAACTTGTTGTTGGGAGGACAGATGACTCGTAGCTGTCCTCCACTAGTTTCATTGCATATTTATTGTTAAGTTTAGACATTTTCTCCAGGGAACGATTCCTTTATTTTAGATATCAAAAATTGGAGATGCAGTTTTTACTATATCCTCTTATATTCATTGACAATTTGTTCAGGAGTCAAGGGAAGGGAGGGGGTAATCGTAATTTCCTCTTAACTCATTGTTAGTTTTAAATGTGTTGGGGACAATTTCCCCTCCATATTCTCCTTAATCTACCTGTGATTTAAGTATACATTTCTCATAATATTAAAACTGTTATTACCGACTTAATTTAGAAAGTGTTTGTTTCATTGTCACAGCAAAAAGAGCTAAATTTCTAGGATCCCTTGATGTAAGTATGATACGGAGTGATGCTTTTGTAATGACCAATAAACACATTCCTACAAGTTATGATTGAACCTTATTAAATAAAACTTCAAATTCCCTCATGTGCCAGATGTTGATCTGGAGCAATGTCTGGCATAAACTACACACAAAATGTATTTCTAAGAGGCATGAGTGGTATTTATTTGATTGCATTTGCTTCAATTTATCTACAAATACCAGGTGAGTCAGTAATTGCTTATTTAAAATTGAATGTGTAGTTTTGAGGAAAGAGAATGGGATGGTGATATTTTCTGTCACCTTCATGTTTAAAACTTAACAATAAATCTTAAGTTTAATATTTTCCTCATGCAGTCTAGTGCAAGTGTATGATAATTTTCCAGCAGGGAGGGGAGGAAATCCAGTAAATTCTTCGAGAATTACGCATGTCATTCACCAATGATAAAGAAATTGTAACCAGAGGGGGAGAGGTGAATTCCCCTCATCCCCATACAAAAATCTGCCAGCTCTCTTGTGAACATTATATGAAAATGGCAATTGATAACAAATTACCTTTTTAAAAAGTTAGCAACAAATAGACCTACATCTTTCTCAAACGCAAAGAAAAATATTTTTGAAAGAAACTTATTTCATAAACATTTGTGCAAAAGCATATCATGTCCCCTCCCTTCCTCCATTGTAATAGCAGTTCAAATAATCAAATTATTGCTACAAATTTTTGTCAGGGATCATTCTTGGTAATTAAAATCATGGTAAAAGTTCGGTATATCGGAGACACATTTCTTCATTTTTACACAAGAAACTACTTACGGAAATGAGTTTCTGCAAACTTTCCAACATTCATCGAGGTATTTTCTTTCATCGTGGAATATATTTGACCCGGAAATCATGTATTTTTCAAGAGAAATAACTCGACGACGCACAATTGCCATTGCTTTCGCTACGTGAATTGCATTTTTTCACTATGCTTGCCTAACTGAACCAAACCTAACCTAACCTTATCGGAAATAGTTCATGGGGCTATCTGTCAGCTACCGTGCATTTTCACACGTGACGAACACAATAGTAGGGTGAGTCATAAGTCTCCATACAAATGGTGAAAATGGTGACTAATGTTTGGTTCACCTGCCTGAAAAGGAAAAATAATGAAAAAGAGATGCCACTAATGAAGGAAGAATGGATTGATATCATTCTGTTGGCTGGGAGTGGTACCACCCGTCATGTAGCACGTACATTCAATGCAACCCACAGAACGCAGACAACCCATGACACCGTGGCCAAACTTATCAAGAAATTCAGAAGGACAGGTTCCGTTGCCGATGAAAGCAAGCCTGGAAGACCAAAGACAGCAACAGATGAAAGGAGGGTAATGCAGGTGCTGACAGTGATGACCAGGAGTCTGACAAAGGTAAAGTTCCCTGTTGCATTGAATGTACGTGCTACATGACGGGTGGTACCACTCCCAGCCAACAGAATGATATCAATCCGTTCTTGCTCCGTTAGTGGCATCTCTTTTTCATTGGTTCACCTTCCTGAAAAGGAAAAATAAACATTAGTCACCGTTTTCACCATTTGTATGGAGACTTATGAATCACCCTGTAGGTATTTTTCAGTGAAGAAAGTTGGAAACACTGCATATCCACAACATGAGTCAAAATGTGCCCGCCATAACGTGTGTTTTGGAAGCGAAGAAAGGAATAAAAAAAATCACTCTGTATGTGAAAAATTGTCTTTGTTTTAGTGTAAAAAGCATAATGGCACCTTGAACTATGTTCCGCAATACACAATTGGTAAGTACGAACCATGCGAAACACAAAATATCCGATTTTAATGTGTCTCCGATATACCGAACTTTTACCAAAATCATTAGCTAGTAATAAACTTGAAATTGTACCAAGATATCTATACATATAATATTTAATTAAACTATTAATAATGAACTTATTTAATTTGTAATATCTTACTATTGAAAGTATAGGAATGCATACTTCTCAATGCATATAGTTGGAATGGATGTTAATTGCCCGTTGATGACTTCAAACTCCACTTTTTGGAAGTGTTGGTTTGGTGCAAATTAAGTGAGGAGTTCAGAGTGAAAGTTTCCAAACTCCACTTTTTAAAAAAATGGAGTTATATTTACATTTGGAAGTAAAAAATCTCCGATTTTCAGACTATTGAATAAAATAACTCCCGAATGTAGAAATTTGTTCGACTACACTTGGTTGGTTAATGCTTCCTTCATTGATCAAAAGAACAAGGGAATCAACTCCATTCCCTTACTATGACCCTTGTGATCTGAACCCCTCATGTATGGGAGGTGACAAACAAGTTTACATATGTATAATATGAAAAACATTTCACACCTAGTTTCAGTATCCAGGTACTGCTGCCAACTTTGTGCCAAAATGCCATGGTTGTGATACGAGGAACTCATCCACCACGACACACATCCCTGTTGTCCAGAAAGCTATTCAAGTGGTGAAAGAGGTAGTGATCAGTTTGGGAGATGTTCGGTAAATATGGAGAGCGAGGAAGGGGTTTCAGCTCATGACGATTATCGCACCAGACTCACTTTCATCACTAGTGGCAATGCTTTATTTACTTACTCAAGAGTGCTTTTTTTTGCACACACACTCACCACATTAGAACTAAATGTTCAAGAATGTAAATAAAATATAATCACACAATAATCGTATGTTGTTGCTTTTGTAGATAGATATATTCACTTCAGGGGTGTAGTCAGATTGAGGCCCACTCAAAATCAGATTGGCCTGCCCTGTCAAAATGTAATTGGTAAAATTTGTGATAGAAATTAAAAGTATATAGATGGTGTTTAATATGATGGTAAACCTTTGAAGATTCAAATCCAAGTTTTCTAGTTTTGAAGCATGCTCTACTAACCTCTGGATCATGGGGTTATGAGATCTGTAGTATAAGAGTATTTTTCGATATTTCTAGGGCTGACCAGATACTACTTGGAACCGATGCCCATACAGATACCAATAATCTTACCAATTCTCACTGGTATCGATGCTTGAAATTGAAATAATTTAGAGTTGTTTAAAATATTGATTAATGTTAATATTTAAGTATTGCATTCCAATTAAAGCATCAATTTATGGAAGTTTTGCTTCAAAATATTCAAGATTTACATCAGAATATTAAATTACCTATTATGTAATCACCAAATATAGATTCCACACAATTTATCCAAAATAAATAGAAACGTTCATAATTTCGAGGATAATTAGACTCCACAAAAGTGTTGCATGACATTTTTGCCCACCTGTGCAAGTGTGCCACGGCATTTTTGCAGACCCATAAAAAAACAATGCTGAAAGTATCGGCTGGTATTGGTGAATAAAATCCAACCAATATATTGGCATGAGCCCTACATATTTCCCATTTACACATTATGCCATTAATTTGTGTGTAATTTTCAAGTAATACTGTATCATGTTGTTCAATGTAATGGAACCTAACATTTAACACATTTTCAGCGCAACATTTGAATTTCTATAATTTATTTTTAACCCAGTATTAAACGTCCTATTATTGGTTAATAAATCCTTGTTTGGATCACATGATAATGTGAATATCAAAATGGTACATTTTTAAAAGACATGGCCCATCCTAATCTTTGACAGGCATCCAGTGACCCAGAAATGCCAGAAAGTATGTTGCCACCACTGATTCACATAACAATATCAATTTAGTTTATGGAGAAGATCCAAGTGATTTCAGCACCAAGAGCTATTAACTTCTTGGGTTGATCCTGTACATCATATTCATATTTTTATTGCACCACACACATTGTACCATGTGGAAAGTTTGGTGTCAGGCGTCGCTGCATGATATAAATCTAAAATATAAGATGAGAAAACATAATTCCTTATGATATTTATTTCAGGTCTATTTGGCAGTAATGGTATTTTACCAGCAAGAACTCAGTTGAAGTCACTCCCAGGTTACAATGTGCTGCAGGTAGCTCCATACCTGGGTGTCAACACTGAGTACATGATGAGTCTTATTGCAGTGATTGGAACATGCTTGTCGTTCCTAGGGTAAACATTTTAAAATCAATAACATTTTTTTTTTTTCAATTTTAATTTTAAATGATATACAGGGTTATTCTTTAATGATGGTCCACACTATGAGGGGGGAAAAAGAATGCACTACTAGAATAATAAAATTAAAAAGTCTGCAAACATGGGATCCTTAAAAGAACCATTTGCCAGATAATTGAGGATGCATTTTATTAGAATCTGTGACTGATGTGGTTTATGCACGGTGGTGCACCAGTACATTTTGCTATTACCGTGCGATGACATCAAAATTGAAGATATGGTTCAACAAGGGATCTGCTTAGGTGGTCTTGTACCCTGCCTTCCCAGATCACCTGGCTTGAATCCTTTGATTGTTTTGTCTGTAGTCATGTGAAAAGCACTTTCAGATTTGCAGCAGAACTAAGGAGGCTTTCACCAATTAAGAAAAGAAGCTGGTGTGTTTGAAAGAATTCAAAACTCAGTGTTGAGAAGAGTACAATGTTGTGTATGGATGCAAGGATAGCATTTTGAACACCTGCAAAACAGTGTAACATATAACATCTTGCTTTGTACAGTCATCTACACTTGAAATTGTATTTTTAATAAACACCATTCTTAGCAAGATGTGCATGTTTTTATTTGGGTTCTCCCAACAATGGCATGTCCTAACAATACATTCATCCATTCTCGCAAATGGTTAATTTGCAGACCCATCTTCATACAGACTTTCTTGCTTCTACTGGTGCATACTTTTCACCCTCACAGTTTGGATTATTACTTATTAATCATGCTGTATTTGTTTATTAATGAGTGTGTATTATATTTTGTGCACTTTCATATGATACTGATTTCAAAATTGCAAAATCATTTAATTTTGCTATTACTTTCTAGATTTGTGTCACAAATGGCATGCAATTTTTTTGTATTTTCTGCCCTTTGGCTGCTGTATCTGTCTCTCTACCAAGTTGGCCAGATCTTTATGAAGACTCAGTGGTAAGTTTACTGGTTTGAAACATTTTTTATTATTTAAAAATGTTACTTGTGTTTTTTATGGTATAAGTAAGAAGAGATGTGATAATTTGTTTCACTGGAAAATATTGGCATATTTAATTATTTTTTAATAAAAGGGTGAGTTCTTATGTTTTATTGGAAGGCTTATTAGTGTTATGTATGAGATTTTGATCTTTTCTACTTTATGTACATTTCATTGTCAATTAGAGAGAAACCAAATGGTTTTTAAAAAATATATATAATTCCACTTTCTTTTTTTGCACTTAATTTATGTTTGACAGTTATGTTTCTTCTCATTTCTGCTTGCTTATAATACATAATTAATTTTTAGTTGTTATTATTACAGGGACATGCTGCTACTGGAATCTGGGTTTCTGGCGATGTTAATGGCTCCAATCAGTGGTCCATTTTCAAACCTGAAGAGTTCAACATGTGATTCATTCATCTTTTGGATGGTCAAGTGGCTCCTGTTCCGTGTAATTTTTTCATCTGGTGTCACAAAGTTAACCAGCAGAAGTCCTTCCTGGTGGGGATTGACAGGTAAATGCGTTCACTTACATGCAATCACTCACTCACTCTCTCTCTCTCACTCATGAACTTATGAATATATATGTATCTTACATAATATTCCCATTTGTGTTGCTAATTCTGCACATATTTTGGATACCAATAGATCACTCCAGAGGTGTGTTCAAACATTGGAGGAGTTCTGAATTATAACAGTTATCACAAGCATGCTCATCTTTACTTTTAGTTGGCAATTTTTTATTTATTTATTGCCCAATTTAGATTCAAATAGTCTAATCAGGGGTGAACTTACAGAGCCAGTGCATATTTGCCTCCTCTGATAATTGCACCTGGGACCCTTTCATCATCTCACTATACCATTGTGGAGGTCTGTTCAACAATCTTGTTCCACTAATTGACTGAAACTGAAGTATTGAATAAACTTTGGTTTGAAACTTCCTTGCTGTTTATTTGTAAAACAACATTTATTTAATTTTGATGACTGCTGCTATCCTTTTCAAATATTCATTCCAGCTTTCAGGTCATGAAGATAATACTGAATGAAATGGATTCACTTTACATTACGTACAATAACATTTTACACAATAGAAGAATTCATGCTTGCCTCAAAAAATTATTTCAATTTTTGGCAATCTTAACACATGTAATACTGTCTTCTCTATACTCACACATACCATATTAACCCCGTTTTATCATACTACCATGTATCCAAAAAAGTTCGTGCCGCTGGAACGAAAAGTGAAAGTCAAACGGCATGTGTCGGCAACCCTGTCTGGATGACATCAGAAGTTTACATTCCCGGCAATCGTCAGTCAGTGCAGAGTTGGGAGGCGTGTCGGTCACGTAGGCAGCAGGTCTGTAGAAACTACAATCCTGAAGGGAACATGTCAGTGTCAAAGGACGTTTTACGGCCGTGTTTACTGTATGAGTTCAAATTTGGCAGCAATGCTGCAGCCGCTGCTCGAAAGATATGCTCCGCGTTTGGAGAGGCATCAGTGAGTGAACGCACAGCGCGAAAGTGGTTCAGTCGCTTTGCATCGGGCGATGAGAGCCTCCAGAACAAGCCTCGAGCTGGACGCCCCGCCACTATCGACGAAGTACTGCTGAAGGAGATCATCGAGCGCGATCCACAGCAAACGTGCAAAGAACTTGCACAAGGGTTTGGAGTGTCAGAGGAAACCATTCGATTTCTTCTGCACAACCTTGGGAAGTCTTGGAAGCTCAGTAAGTGGGTTCCTCACGTTTTGTCCGAGGAAAACCAACGCCAGCGGCTCACCATTTGCGCATCATTGCTGTCACGCCACAAGAAAGCCCCATTCCTGGACCAGATATTGACATGTGACGAGAAATGGGTGTTATACAGTAACCGCAAAAGAAAACATCATTGGTCGTCCCCTGGTTGTGTTGCATTGACCCCCAAAGAAAACATTCATCAACAGAAGGTTCTGCTCTGTGTTTGATGGACCAGCGCTGGTGTTGTGCACTTTGAATTGCTAGAGCATGGCAAAACCATCACATACGAGGTGTACTCGTCCCAGTTGCAAAGGGTTGCAGCTGCACTGCGTCCGAAGCAGCCAGCACTAGTCAACAGGAAAGGAGTAATCCTTCTTCAAGACAACGCTAGACCTCATACGGAGAAAGCGACCAAGGAGGTAATCAACACACTTGGTTGGGAAATTTTACCTCTTCCTCCTTATTCCCCGGACATTGCCTCATCTGACTTTCACTTGTTTTTGGCCATGGATAACCATTTGCGTGAGCAACAGTTCCTAAACCGAGATGATGTCACGCAGGTCATAGGACAATTGTTTTGCTCCTAGGGACCAGAACTTTTGCAAATGCGGGATTTATAAGCTTGTATCTCGTTGGGATAATGTAATTGAAGCTGAAGGAGCTTATTTTTCTGAATAAAATACGTTTGCCAGAAATTACAGTATCTTTATGTCTCACTGCAAAATACGGCATCAACTTTTTTGGATACCTGGTAGTTGGACAAAATGGGAAGAAACTTTTCCCCCTAAAAATGTCTTAAGAAATAAAAATTTGAAATACAGCTCATAATAAAAAAAATTACAATGTGTATTCCACAATTTTTGTAATTTGCAGAAAACCAGTAGTTTCCCTGTTTTGTCCATCTTTCCCTTAATTAATTGTTTGGCAACATGCTAAGTAGCTTAGTAAAATTTTAGTTATGTTTTCAGGTTTGAGCACTCTACTTGAACATCAGAGTACTCCAACACTATTAGCATGGTACGCACATCAGCTTCCCATGTGGATATTGAAGCTTGGAGCTGTTGCTACTTATTTCGTAGAAATAGGACTTTCGTTATTGTTTTTCTTTCCACATGGCTATGTGAGAAGAATTAATTTTTACATTCAGGTAATTGGATAAAGTGCAAACATCTCATATGAAGTGTTTTTCATTCTTCTTAATAGTAAACTTATACTACAAAACAGTAAAGTCACATGTGTTACATAAGCAAGCAATATTCAGCAACGTTTCAATACACACACATATTTTTGTCACCATGCAATTGATATTGGCTACAGCACCTTAAATCTATTTCAAATTCAACATAAAGTTAATGAATAAGTACTAGTTTTTGCTAATAAAAACTAGTACTTAAAAACCATTTCAAATTAATTTGTTTGCATTACAAACCAGTTTGTAAGGGAATCTATTTGCTGGTTCTTTCAATGTAAAATCTAGATTATTTGCATAATTGTATAAAGTTGCTTCAGTAATACTCAATTTAATAACAATGTGAGATCATATTTGTCAGAAATAACATTGTTTACAATTTCATTACTGTCATTTAACCTTTTGGTCTACAATCTGGACCTTAAAAGCCCTTGATATGTCAATATATTGAATTTAAAATGCAAAAAGCATGTGAATATCTTTTGAACTTTTGGTGCCGCCTCTGACCAGATTTTTAAGGCAAGATTCCATATTTGGAAACATATTCTAAAAATCAATGGACTGTAGTTATATAAATGTAAATCAGAGAATATAGAGAAGAAAAGCTCCTATAGGGTGAGCTCTTCTTGCTGTGGAAACAGTAGATGATAAGTGCTCATGAAACTGCCACTCATAGACCACATATTTTGTCCACTTTTTAAATTAAAATACCATCTACAGAGGATGAAATGTTTAACAAATGGTATTTCCCTGCAAATCTTAGAGGTTTAGTTTTATTAGCATTAATCTGCATGCTGTTTCACAATATTGTTTTTAAACTCTGGAAGTAAATTGCTATGCTAACCTAATTGTAATCCAACTTGTAATTATTTCTGAAGCCTATTATTTGTCTTTTTAGGTGGTATCTCAAATTATTATCATTATGACAGGAAATCATAATTTTTATAATGCGCTTCCTATAATGTTGAGCATATCGCTATTGGAGGATGGTTACTTCAGTAAATTAAAAGGTAAAGCATAAGTTATACAGGATGTTTTGAAAGTCTCTCAATAATTTTCATTGATAATAATTTGAAAACTGTAACTGATTTTTACTTTTTGTTTGTACCTTGGCATTTTTTAAATACTTTATTTTGTCAGCCTATTCTATACATGAAGCTCCATAAATTAATTATCGTGTCTGATGTCATGCTAATCTGTGGTCAACTTTCAGTCTCGTCACCCAGTAGCAGCTCAGAACTTTTCAAAGATGCATGCTGCAGGTTACAGGTGCTGCTGTTCTTTCTAGCATTTACAATGACCTGCCCCCCCCCCCCCCCCCCCCCACCGTCCTTGCCTCCCAACACATACTCACTTGAAACAACAAACACAAGTAATCCTTCACAGTAAAATGACTGCATCACATGCCATGCAGCTAACACAATGAACTTCATGAAAAATGTTTGGGTTTGAAGCCAGTTAGAGCAGTGAACATTTGTTTCTTCCTAACCACTGAAGTGGTTCACAAACATTAGGAAATAGTTTTATAGCATTAAGAAATGTAATTTAGATCAAATTAAAATATTCAAACATACATTTACACAGCAGAAACCACTTTCAGAAACCAGAAATGCATGGATTATAGTTTCATAGTTGCAATCTTCACAATTTACCACCAAAATACAGAATAGATTGTAAAGCTAAGCAGTATTGTCAATTTGTGTTTAATTATTTTAGAGCTGGTTCTAATATATGACACATTACAAGCATTACACAAATGTACACTAATGACATACAAAATGTCTGGAAATGACATTAAAATATGTTGTTCTGGCAGAAGTGATAGGTTTGGCATAAACTTTCTTCTTTACTTACCATACTGCATTTGTTTGCAGCATGCTAGCAGGCAACCATCTTGAGCTGAGAGCCTACATCCTCCCCAAGAACTGAGGATGTATTAATACAAAGAAGTCAATCACATGGTATTTGTTACAGCTTAACAGTGTGCGGAAAATATGTAGCATATTGGGAAGATTTTGAGCCTCTTAATGCAAGAAGTTTGTTTCATTCCACTTCTTACGTGTATGAAATTTGTCCTTCATTTTAGCAAATTGAGTAATGTGCTATGGGATGGTAGCGTGTATTAATCAGCTGCCACTGTTTCCACCGAAGTTCCAAGATTTGGGTAATTTAATCATCACTCATCTTCATTGTCGCAATTACCAAAAAGTGAAAGAAAAGTGAGGTAAAATAGCAAGAAGAAATAAATTCAATGAAATGAAATTTCATGAACTCTACCATTCATAGGAACATTTTTTTTTCACTTATGAAATATGGACATTCACGTGGATCAACTGCTTGTCCTCTCTTGCCTTCCTTTAGCATGAGTCAGTGCTCGAAGTAGAGGGGGATGCAGGGGAATGGTACCCTCCCCACTAGGAAAAATTACCCAAAGCATACCCTCAGCTGTCCCATTGCCCTCATGTTAAAATATAGGAGCATATTCCTCTACTTCCTAGACTCAAGCAAAAAATCCCAAATTAACAATTTTCTCTTTGAGGACTGGCATGAGTTGTTAATTTTTCTGTTACCGTGAAATTGTGTTTATCTGACATGATGAAGAAATTTGCAAGAAAGGAAGCAAGAGGATTATGCATGAGATAATATCATCATCTGCATACAATACATTGCAATGTCTTGCGCTTCGATTGCTTTATCATATGTAAAAAGTTGTTTCTGCTTTCATGTAATACCCAGTTACTATGTAAAATATACAAGGAATGTACAGCACATACAATGAACAAATTTATCTTATAAATATTTTCAATTTTTAAAGTTTAGTTTAGTTTAGTTTATTTGCGTCCGAGGACTACCGGTGTGTACAAATTACAGTACATGGTAATATAGGACATGTCAATACTTACATTACAATACAGGTACATTAATAGATTTTACAAATACAAAATATATAGCCAAAAATTGTAAAAAATTGGGTCTTACTCTGCTATTATATCAAAATCACAAAAAAATATAACATGAGAAGATATACTAATTACCCACTTTCATTTGACATTTAATTTTACAAGAATAATATGTGATTATACTACATTATGTACATTTGTCTTATGTAAAAGTCGCTTCCATGTATTCAGCTATAGAATAAAAAACATGCTTCAGAAGTATTGATTTTATCTTGTGCTTGAATATCATCAATTTTGGTTCTTTCCTCACATCTTGTGGTAGTTTATTGTAGAGATCTATGGAAGAATTTAAGGGACCTTTCTTACATAAGTTAAGGCGGCAGTGTTTTATGTGAAGTTTGTCTTTATTTCTTGTGTTTAGGCCATGTATTTCCTCATTTGTGGCAAAGTTGGAAATATTTTGCTTAACATAAATTAAGCATTCATAAATATATATGCAGGGGAGAGTTAACACATTAAGTTTACGGAAAAGAGTTCTACATGAATAAGTTTTCTTTACTCCAGCTATAATTCTTATAGCTCTTTTTTGAAGCATAAAAAGGACATTGGAGTGGCCCTTGTTACCCCAAACCATAATACCGTATCTTAGTAAAGCATCAAAGTTTGCCATATAAAGGCACTTTACAGTTTGGGTGCTTGAGATGTCTACCAATATCTACCAAACCAATATTGTGTAAATGGCACAGGTATACAGTTTTATTGTATTTTTCTGTGTATGATATTGCAGGAATTTTGCACTAACAAATTGTTTTACATGAGTTTGCAGGTCAGTCAACAGTTATCAGATGGCTTTCAGCTACATACAATGTGCTGGCATTAATTGTGGTGTATGGCAACATGTTATATCTTGCTCAAAACTGCTTTTCCATAAAAATGAATGAAGTTGGTGATGTAGATGTTGACATTTGTAAGTATTTCTGGCTAATCAATCTGTTTGTGGTAGCTAGTAGAGAAAAATTATAACAGGAAATGGGTAATATTAGCAAAAATTTGGTTATGGGTTGTAGAATGTGGTAAAATTTGGAAATAATTTGAATGCATGCATTTGATTGTATGTGACATGTCCACAGATATAAACAAGTATCCAAGAATACTTTTAGTATTTATTCTTTAACATGAATATTATGTTAGAATGTTAAGGGAATCAAATTTACAGCCACTAAAAGTGAAATAATGTTATTTTGTGTGACAACAATTAATCTACTGTTACTGATATTCAGTTAACACAGTTAATAATAATATAAATATCAGTATTTGGAAATTAACTTTTTAGATGTAGCTGAGATACAGTTACTCATTTTAGAAAGTAACTATTACAGTTCCTGTTACCTTTAAATAGTAACTAATTTACTTTTGCAGTTTCTTTATTCAGGGTAAGCTATAAGTCTTCTAAATGCATGAATTACAATTGACCTTCTCTTTTATTTCACTGATGGCTGTCCAAAAATTTATGTTAATTTTAATTAAATTCCAATTAACCTATCCTAATATATTTTGATATAAAATATAGAAGTAATAAAATTCAAAGTTATCTACTTTCTTTTAAAAATTAAGATTAATGTTTTATTTCTTTTTTAAAAAAATCATAATTTTGTTACGCATAAGTTTATCCAGATTTTTCCATCTGATAAAAGTATAATATTTTCCCCACAATGTTAATAAACAGCCCATTCCTTCAGTTGAACATTTGCTTGAAGGCTTCAAAGTAGTGCAAAAATCTGGTTAAAGAAATGTCCTTCCATAAGAAAACATAAAGGAAAGTGACTGTAAAACTGACTGGAACTCAGTACAGTTACTGTTACTTTACAAGTAACTCGTTACTTCCAGATGCTGAGAAATATAGTAATTGATAGATGGGTTTCCAGAGCAGCAAAGTAAGCAACTTCTCTTTCCCTCAAAGTTATGATTTAATAAGGAAAATTTTATCCAGACTGTTCCATCTCTATAGAATGTGAAATATTACAAATATCTATGCCCATTTAACATAGCATGTAGCGAATACAGAAAAATAAATTAGAGTGGAGGTCAAGGGGGAGAGTAGCAGATGGGGTGCACAAAAATGCTATGAAGCAGTAGCGGCTTTTGCCTATTCGCACATTCACACGTGCACACCCAAATAAATCTGTAATGCAAATCATTATTATTATTATTATTATTATTATTATTATTATTATTATTATTATTATTATTATACTTATTTATTGAACTCTATCTCCTTCGAAACATCAAGTGTTCCCACACTGCTTCACCAAGAGAGGTAGTGGAGAAGCGTGTGATCAGTGATATCAACGTGCGTAGACCGAGCCACCCTCGCACAATGCGAGTTTCGTTCCCTCTGACGCTGTTGCAGCAGTTGTGTTGATTGGGTCTTGTGGCTTGGGTGAAGTGCCTGGGGATGTTGCATCATTTAGGAAACCCATGAACACAGCTGTCTGTGTGTAATGTAGTGTTGCAAACCCATTTCATTGAAGACCGTGTGAAGGAGTTGAGGGAACCCATACACTATTGCAAATTGAGGGATTTTTTTTTAGAAAAGGGAAATTTCGATGGTATATTGTCCCTCTCATTCTGTCCTTTGCATGGCAGAGGCAAGAAAGAGGGGAAGGGGAGGAGGTAACTGAAAGTGAAACGGGTGTTTTAAACATGCCTGACACTGCCTTTGCTTAGTGCATCTTGGCCGAAACATACAGTCCCTGTTGCACAGTAGCCAAATTATCAACTCATACGGAGGGAGCGAACATCAATCAGTCAGCTGTTTTGCATTGTGTGCCTTTTACTGCATTGCAAAATTGTTTAGTGCTGCCAATAGGTCGTTCCTGTTTCAGTGCAAAATGTTTGATTTCACGATGAATAGGGAAACTGTACATAGCGAAAGCAGAAATTAATATTTAACATTGTTGAAGTTTTGGGAGCGAAGTTTGCTACAAAGTGTACAGTGACTGCAGTAATATATGGATATGGTGGAAAGGAAGGAAAAATTCTGAAGTATGAAGCAGGGCTGTGTGGACTGAATAAGTACTGTAATTTTGTTTCTAATATTTATTATTCTCTCGTTTTCACTTGACTTGCTTGGTTTGATCAATCTCTCATTAGAAATAAACAACAGCTAGATAGATTACAACTGATTTCCTCCATGTGATAGTTGGATCAGCTTCTTTGGTGTACGCCAATGTTGTTATTCTCCTTGTTCATTAATATAAGCAGAGTGGGGGAGGAAGTTTTTACAAAATATTTTTTAAATCGACAATAGTATTGATATTGTAGATCGGTATGTCTATGTTGTGAGTGATTTTGTCAAATTATCGAATGCTGAATTACATATTACACAATAACATCGCTCTTCTCATGATTGGCTGGATAATTTTCGAAATATTTTTGAATTTTGTAAAAAATCTGTGTTAAACAAAATCATGAAATATAACTCTGTCATAACCTCCTTTTCAGTAAAAGGTGATCAAAACTTGAGTTGCTAATACATTTATCATCATTATGTATGCAAAAACGGGTATTTAACAGGGGTGGTATAACACTTCTGGACACGAGACTGAAGTGCACACCCATAGAGCCAGACCACCAGCCGCCATTGCTATGAAGTATAGTAATAATAATAATAATAATGCCATTTTATAATTGATAGTCAACATAATTTTATTATAGCCAGGGAAGGGACCATGGTGGAAGTGGCTTCTTCTTTAGGGGACTGTGACCCACCTGGTTCCTTTTAAAGTCACCACTGCTCCTTCCAAAAGTCTTTTTAAAGCATGTAGTTCATATAAGAAAATTTACAGATATTTTTTTTTTGGTCATCCAGCACAAGTGCCAATATCCCACCTATGTATTTAATGTAAGAGTAAGTTAAATAATCCATTTACTCAGCAAGCAAGGTTCAGCCAATATTTATTATACATATGCAATATTATTATTAATATAAAATATCTGATTAGTTCCTCACTTCATTTCTTTTGAACAGTATTTACACAAGAGCAGTTCGAAAGTGTGTTGAAGAGAGTGCTACCAAAGATTATGCTGTTTGCTGGGATCTTGTTTGCCATAAGATGTTCACAACTTGGTTATCATGAAATAAGCCAGAAAGCTGCCAACATGACATTGCTTATAACAAACTTCTATGCGATGATAGCATTCACTATATTCGGCATAAGTTTGGTGAGTAGCCTTTATATGTAATGATTTGCTAGTTAGCAGTATTGTACCCATGAATTTCATGAAGGTGGAGATTTGAATCATTTCATGTTGACCATGATAAGAGGGTGGACTTTTGGCCTATTTATCGATTATATTCCATTGTTTTGTATGTAAATTAATTTCATGTTTAATGCCGTTGTCTTGAAATCAATAGGGCATGGGGCACGGGTCACGGGACATGGGGCCTTCCCAATGGTTCAGTGGTAGTGCCGTTGCCTTGTAATCAAGGTGTCCCAGGTTCAATACCCAGTTGAGGCACATAGTGGTTCGGATCCCACTTTAAACAGTAGATCCAGTCCCGATTACCCTTACTGTGCATAAAGTGGACTTAAAACACCAACTCAATCATTCAGTCAACCAGGGGAGGCAAATTGTGCAGTTGTTCAGGTCCTGCTTAAAACCTAAGGTTCAATCCAGTCCAGTTAGCCTATCTGTGTATAAAGTGTACTCAAACAAAACTCTCCCTCGTTTCATGTTGTTTCGAGCCTCATAGCACATTTGTATAGTGCCTACAGATGCCTCATTTTAAGAATTGTTTTGCTTGCTTGTACTTTTATTTACAACTTTGGTTTTCTGTATGCAGAGGAAGAATATGAATGTTTTGACAGGACTGCGCTTGACTCTGTTGTTATCAGCATGATGCATTACAAAGATGGAGGCTGCAGGTTTGAACCTTGACCAGTCATGGATGTATCATCGTGTTTGTCTCATCACCTTGTCATCAGTTCATCATTCATCCTTATTGTTACAATGAACTCAAGAGTTGGATGTAAAATAACTGAAATTGCTATACCCACTTTACTATAGCCTCCGTACCATATATTTGACACTACAAAACTAGGGGTCTTAAGTTCGAATAATGGGAAGGCACACAGTTGCATTATTTTGGTTCTACATGTATTTCATCACTTAATTGTCTCCGTTAACTGAGAGAAACAGAAAAGTGGCTTTAAATAGTATTTGGTACGGTCAATAAATAACCTGATTAATGCCGTGAAAAAGCGAAATAAAGTGACAGAGCGATGAAACTTACGGGATATGTAGGGAAGGGGGGTTGTGTATGTGCAATTTGCATCCAAGGTGCCAGTCAGTCATTCAGTGAGGTGGGTCATGGCATTCAAAGTGTGCACCCAGGCTGCACACACCTTCCAAAGATGCTCACAGAGGAGCAAAATGCTACATGGATGGGGAAGAGTCTCAATGTTCATGGTACAGCATACACTATTGTTCATGAACACCTTCAATACCAGAAGGCGTGTGCACACACTGAATGCCATGACTCACCTCACTTAATGACTGACTGGCACCTTGGAGGCACATTGCACATACACAACCTCTCTCCCCTGCCAGTGCTCCCACTTAGCGATGTGGTCTGGAACTCGTCTCACAGACATGTGGCGTACCCCTGCCTGGCCTACATATCCCGTAAGTTTCATCACTGTCACTTTATTTTGCTTTTTCACGGCATTAATCCGGTTATTTATTGACCGTACCCAGAGGTCATCGGAAGATGCGGTGATGACTAAGCAAAGTAATAAAAATATTGCATTTTAAATATTTTAGAGAAGATGTAAGAAAATAAGTCAGATTACTTGCATATTTGTGCGAAATAAGCCAAGCGACCGCATGAAACAGCTCAAAAAACGTAAGAGATTCGCTAATCTTAGCTCATCAAAATGAAACCCCAGTACTACACGTCGCGCAGAACCCTCCTGCCAAGTTTCCTATTGAAGGCAATGGTGTTAGAAGGTCCAGCTCATGGCAGAATGGTGTGAATCCCTCTGGCCTCTGCAGGTGCCGAGAACAGCCAAACGCTTCCGAACAGGCAGACACCCTACAAGATCGAACGACCTCTACTTTCTCCCACTCTTGAAGGTCTGGATCATAACAGGTCCCCTTTCCAATAGTCATCACGATTCTTCAGTGTGTCCAGTGGCGTGCTTAAGGTTGTGTTGGTGAGGGTCATAATCCCTGCTTAGGCTCAATAATAATAATAATAAAGGTCAAAGGCAGGAAAATATGGCAACGTGAGGAATTGAGGAATGACTACTACTAAAAAGTACAAATACCCCCCCCCCCCCCCTTTCCGAAAATCCTGGGCTCACTACTGCAAATGTCTGATATTTTCACTTGTTAAGAGGAAAACACACATTGAACGATATGAAATCTGCTTTTCATTATCAATACAATTTGTGACAGATCATAAAGTTCTTACCTTTAAACACGACAATTGAGGTGTTTGCATTTCAGTTTCGATCAAATTTATTCTAAACGCATGGGATAGAATTATGTGTCGTTTGTAGTGTAAGGCCTGTGGTATGAGCTTTTCCATTGAATTGACAATGACCTTGGAGTATATCGCAGAGAAATATTGTGCCCCCTCCCCCCCCCCCCCCCGTTGAAAGACCCTGACATTTGGCAAATCTTGCAATGACTACATTAAAATGTCATGCTTTGCCACTGACCGTACCAAATAATAACGTGCAGAAATCAACTACAGATGGATTTACAAAAGGAGGATGGATAGATATGAATAGATATATAAAAGTTTGTTATTTTAAGTCTGCTTTATGCTCAGACACACTAATCAGGACTAGAACTGCAATTTAAGTTATCAAGAAGAATTTTAAATGATATCTCAACATTAATTTAAACACTAGAAGGAATGTTATGAGAGTCATTACATTAAAATTGTTTCATTTTTTTTTCTCGATTAGATTTCAATGTCTACATTGAGCCCAGGAGGAGCTCCTGTCTTCACACCACATCAAAAAATTCTCAAGATACATGCTGCAGTCGATCATCTCAAAATAATAAATTCCTACAGCTTTGTTGGCAATAAGGTGGAAGACAGTGAAAGACACGAAATTGTGATAGAGGGTAGTTACAGCGAAGACGGTCCCTGGCTGGAATATGAGTCCCTTTACAAACCGACCAATGTCAGTGCTGATCCACCTTTAATAGGTTAGTATCCATGTAAAGGCAATGACGCTATTGTGTTCAAAGTAAAATATATGTAATAATTGATGAGATTTCAAACTTTATGAAGATGAGTCTTGCTTTATGAATCCTTTCCCGACATAACGTTTCTTTTTACACTAAATTACAACTGCTTCAAACAGTCTTCATTGCTGATGAATAGCATCAGTTGGATACCAAGCTGAATACCTGCAGTAAATACTGATGGAAATATGTAAAAATATTGTTTTAAAATCAGATATTTTGTTTGCCAATATACCAATAAAACAAAATACAGTGGAACCTCAATTTTACATTTTCCAGGAAACCAAACTGGAAAAACTTAAAATATGGAAAAACATAAAATAGAGGTAAATTTTATAACATTTTGCTATATTGGGACCATCCAGATTGAATGTATAATGCAAGAAAATGTAAAATCCAGGAATGTACAATTGGGATTCCGCTGTAATAACTGTGATTCATTTATTACTTAAAATAAATAGTACAGTATTTTTTTAACTAGATACAAATTGAATCAAGCATAAGTGAAATATTGCCCATAATCAATAACTATGGATTCCTTGTCATCATTATCATTACCATCACCATTATTATTGTTGTTATTATTACTATTATTAGCTCCTATTTATATTAGTAAATTGCAATTTTTGAATCTGTGGAGGTATGTACGAAGGACTGACTAATATCGACTTTGTTTAGCTCACGGAGTATTTATATTTCATTTTCAGTAATTCACCAACCACGACTTGATTGGCAAATGGGCTTCCCAGATTTTAAAAATTATGAAATGAACCCATGGCTCTTAAGCTTAATGTATAGATTGGTGCAAGGCCACCCACAAGTTTTGGATTTACTAAAAACTCCGTTTCCAAACAGAGTGCCACGTTATATTAAGGCTAGCTTGTACAAGTATCGCTTTGAACATGCGTAAGTATTTTTTTTTTATTCAATTATATAGCTACGTATTAAACACCTCAGCAGGTAAGAGCATTGTGTTAATAGCATATTCCTAATTTTTCAGTTAAGATTAAGAATATTTACTGGTTCATCTGCAAAGAAATATGACACACACATTAGTTATGGATAACCCTTACATAAAATATTCCAAGTACATTTGCTGTGTGGCACGTGATTGCATTAATTCAGTGTCTGAATGCATCTCATTTATACAGTGTACTGCTTATTTTAACTTGTTATCTGTTTTATATTTTTCCAATGGCTAGCAGAGATATATAAAGCAGCCATGAATTTTGAGTTACATACGAAATTGCTCATAACGTTTTCTAATATTAACTAACTGAAAAATTTGGTGAGAAATATTACAATAAGCATTCTTATTTTGTGCAGTGGTGGGCTAACAACTTTCTTGTAGGTGGGAATAGGGTATTTATAAAGTTGTTACCCACTATGTACACTGGAGATTGTTGTCAGTCTTGGGGAGTAATTAATTAATTTTATATGTTAAAACTGAACAATGACTCTTACATATGTTAATTGAAGATTTGTGTAATTTTTAGAAGCCAAGGAAGGAGCTACATGTGACCCTCCATTCCCCTTATCCCATGATTTTGTTTTGCATAAATGTATACTAAACTGCATTTTTATTGATTAATTGTATTTGGTCTAGGAATTAATTCGTGCGGTTGTTATGCACACATTGAAGCTGTAGTTCAAACACAAAATACATAAATATCTTAAGAAAAATATTGTCCATCGTGAGCCACCACTTTCGCCCATCTGTCAGGCAAGTTACGGATTCCGTGGCGAAAGAAGACCCATTTTTCGATATCTTCTGAAGAAGTGAACCGCTGTCCAATCAAATCGTTATTCATGCAATCGAACAAGTAGTAGTCCGAAGGAGCAACGTCTGGTGAATACGGCGGGTGGGGTAAAACTTCCCATCCGACATTTTCTAAATAGGTTTTGACCGGTTTTGCAACATGTGGGCGAGCGTTATCATGTTGAAAAATAAGATTATCATGTCTCTTCTCCTATTCTGGTCGTTTCCTGGCCAGAGCTTGCTTCAAACGCATTAATTGTCGTCGATAACGTTCTCCATTAATAGTTTCACCCGGTTGCAGCAGCTCATAGTACACCATACCTTTCATATTCCACCATATGCAGAGCATAACCTTTGCACAGTGAATATCTCGTTTCTGTTGTGATGGACCTGCTTCACCTGGCTTCACCCAGGCCTTTTTTCGTTTCGGGTTCTCGTAATGGATCCACTTCTCATCGCCAGTAACAATGCGATGCAAAAACTCCTTTCTTTTCTGTCTTTGAAGCAGAAATTCGCAAATGGTTTTTCGTCTTTCAACATCTCTGTCTTTCAATTCATGTGGAACCCAATGTGACATCTTTTGAATCATTCCCATGGCTTTGAGGCATTTGGAAACTGTTGTTTGATCAACGCCTAATGCTTCTGCAAGTTCTTCCTGCGTTTGACATGAATCCTGATCGAGCAATGCTCTCAATTCTTTGTCTTCAAATTTTTTTGGCTGTCCAGGTCGCTCTTGGTCTTCCACGCCGAAATCACCACTTCTAAACCGTGCAAACCACTTCTGACACGTTCGCTCAGCTAGCACATGGTCACCATACACTTCCACCAAAATACGATGACTTTCGGTAGCACTTTTCTGCATGTTAAAGTAATGAAGCAGAACACCCTGCAAAAACACTTTATCTGGCACGAACTGCGCCATGTTCATTTGACTACAAAATGCCCTATACTACGAACGATGCATGCTGACAGGAGTTTTCAATGCATGTGTGGATACACGGAACTGTGGGACGATACGCTCATTATGCCATCTCTTGTCCAGGCACACGAATTAATTCCTAGACCAAATATATTAACCATAAAGATATCGTCATTGTTTGACAATCGTATTTATTAGCTAGAATTAATTCCAACATTAGTCTTTTAATGAACTTACAAAATTAAAAACTAGCCTTATTCATTTTCAATAACAGCAGTGGTTCTAAAGTTATTTGATAAAAGCACTAGACAATTTATTATTATTATTAAATGAGTTTATGAACAGTGCCTAAATGAGGATGTTTGTTCAAGCCGTGGGGAAAATATTGGATAGGTAGGGGAATGCTTGGCTCCTACATAGCTGAATGCTTATTATTCTTGCCATGAAGATCTTCCAATGGAGTCGTCACCTTGTAAGCAAGGGGTCCCATGTTTAATACCTGGTGGAGGCACAATAAACGTACCAACAATGATAATAATAATAATAAGAAGAAGAAGAACAATGACATTTATTATTATTATTATTATTATAAGTGGTGGTAGTAGTAATAGTACTAGTATCAAAAACGTTATTATCGTCATAAATTATGCAAATACGAGGTAGAAGTCAGTGCTAAAGCATTTGTTTGGAACAAACGATTTTAAATATATTTTCAACAAAGTCAATTTCACATTATCTAATAGTGTAAAACAAGCACACAAACTGTAATTTTTGAATGGCAGAAAATGAATGGTAAATGCATTCCGTAGCTAATAATTTTTGTACATATTACATGTATGGCTTTTATATCTTATATACATATACAACATCCACCATGGGTCCCGGGTTCAAATCCCGGCCTGGGCATGGATGTTTGTTAATGTCCATTCATCAATTTCATCATATCATCACTCATCCCCATTCTCGCAAATTAGCCAAAAGGGGCACAAGAAGCGGAGTAAAATAAAGCAAATCACTACATATGCAACATGCTAACAGTAATCGTGTAGGTATTGAAAGTTTATTCATTACATAAATACACAAATATTATTTAACTACAACCTTAGTGACAATGAAGTTCGACCAGTCGCAAATATAGGAGTGCGTTGTGAAAGAAGGAGAACACATGCATATGCTGAACATATTTTATTCAGCAGGCTACATGGAACAAAGGGAAACATAAATTTCCGCTGCAACGCAGCAATGTATGGTGTCCACACAAAATAAAACATTTTCGTCCATCTACACGTGACATTGAAGTTCGACCACTGTTATAGGGGATCCTGTTTACCATGGTGTGACGCCGCCCCGTCGGCGAATAACTGTGGCAATGCGTCGGGGCATGCTGCGGACGAGTCGTTCAAGGTATTCCACATCGATGCGGGGCCATTCCTCCTGCAGGCAGGCGATAAGAGCAGCCACTGTCGTGGGTCCCCTCTGTTGCACACGTCGCTTAAGAATACGCCACACATTCTCAATGGGCGAGAGGTCGGGACTCGATGGTGGCCATGGCAGAGTTCGCACGTGATGGCGAGTCAACCATTATCTCGTCAGCCGTGCTGTATGAGGCCTGGCATTGTCATGTTGAAAGATGAGACGCCGCCTGTGGAACAGGTGCCTTCGCACTGTGGGAAGATGCCGCTCCAGTATGCGTGTATAGGCGTGTGCATTCACAATGCCCTCACAGACGTGTAGTGGGCCAACCCCAGATGCCGTCATGCATCCCCATACCATCACTGACGCAGGTTTCTGTACCCGACGTGCATAACATTTTGCTTCATTCTGTTCCTCCTTCCGACAAATGACTGTTTTCCGTATTTTCCCGTACACAACATTGAAAATGGATTCGTCCGTCCACAAAACCCTGTTCCACTGCCGAAATGTCCATCCCCGGTACATTCGTGCCCACCGTAGTCGATTGCCTTTGTTCAACATGGAAAGGAAGGGTTTACGTTTCGCCTTGTACACTCGGTAACCGCATCGCTGTAGGTAAAGGTGAATGGTTCTTGTTGACACTTCAATGTGAAAGCATTCTCGAGTCCACAGTCGTAATTTGGCCACAGAAACATGATTGTTGGTCTGGGTATAGCGCCTAAATATCCGTAGGTCACGCACGCTCAGCAGGCGTTTTCGACCGGGGGCCTTACCTGGCTCTGTAGTACCCGTATTTTGGTGGTGTTTGATGATGCAGTGGACGGTTGACTAGGGTAAGTTCAGTTGGCGCCCTATTTCCCGTTCACTGAGTCCATCCCGTTGCAACTCCACCACTCTTCTCCTCACGGTGTTCTCAATAGGTTTTCCCCTGCCCATGGTGATGATGCACTGCGGTTCCTCGGTGCACAGCACGCGCTTATATACGGCGGACTCCCTTATCGTGTCCGTGACGTCATGCTTCCGTCGAATGCGCCACTATCTGGAATTTACCGTATGGGTCTGGTGCCTGGTCGAAGTTCAATGTCACGCGTATAGTTCCCCGTTTTCGTTCTTTACGTGACCTTTGGTGCAACATGCTGGGATCACGATTCTTGCCTGCTCACACGCCTCCTCTTACACACATGCGTCACTTCTGCGGGTCACCCATTCCACCGCCTATGCCTCTGTGCATTTAATCACGTATTCCTTTCTGGTCGAACTTCATTGTCACCAAGGTTGTACATCACATCACAGAAAAGAACTATATTGCGAGCAAAGCGAGCAAGAAAATTTTTAGATCCAAATTTTGCAATTTGAAACAATATTCATTTAATAGGGCACAAATAATTTCATTGGATGCAATGGCATTCTCTGTTATACAACTTTTTTCATATAGATCGCTCGGCATCCATGGCCGACTTCCGCTGTCCCATAGCTAAGGCTCTGAACTTGACGAAACCGAGAAAAGTGTGCTTTGCGAGGGAAGGGAGCAAGAAAATTTTACGAAATGTATTTTAATTTGCATAAAATTTGCATCCCCTTGCAGGTGCCCTTGGCCGTCAATGTTTGCACTCCCCTTGCCCCCTTCTATTTGCCTCTAATAGGGTACAAATAATATCACGGGGTGCCAAGGCATTCTCTCTTTGACAACGCCTTTTTCATTTAGATCATTTGGAGCCCATGGCTGGCTCGAGCCGCCACCTAGCTAAGGCTCTGAACTTGACAAAACCAAGAAAAGTGGGCTTTGCGAGGGAAGGGAGCAAGAAAATTTTACGAAATGTATTTTATGTGCATAAAATTTGAAATCGAAGGCGGCAATTCTCCTCTCTGCCACCTCCCTCTGCAGGTGTCCTTAGCCGTCAATGTTTGCCCCCCCCCCTTGCCCCCTTAGATTTGACTTCCGTCAAAGGTTTGGGGGCCAATGCCCCCTTGCCCTCTCCTGTGGTTGCGCCACTGTAGTAGTTCGGATTCCACTTTAAAGTAAACTGTAGGTACAGTCCCTATAAGCCTATCTGTGCATAACCAAAACTCAAACAAACATTTTTATAACTTTGTGATGGTATTGATCCAGCATTGTGAGGTCAGTTGTTCAACCTTTTACAATGGAAGAGGCAGTGGACTACGTCTAGATCACAGGTAAAAGTGAGGGAATGCTGCACATCAACTAAAGTTCAAATCACAAACCCTGAGACCTTCTGTAAACAAAACCACCTGCATGCAGAAAGCATTGCAAACTCATAGAAGTAAAATAATCCACACGAAAATCCAGCGTTGTTACAGGATTCATTACGTAAGGTAAAACAATGGCCAATTTGTAGTATGGGATAAGCTGCCTCAAATGACGTCTCACTTTAGACCCAATGCTCTTTCTTTTTTTACTTATTGCTTCACCTTTATGGTTAACTCTTTGCACCAGTAATCATTTCCCATAAATTTGGCTTCTTTCTTGCATGCGAATTGAATATATTTTACTTGCATTTTTTTAGACAAAATGATATAACATGGTAATGTATATTTCTAAGGATGATATAGATAGGAGTGTATTTGAAATTTGTTTGTAGATTTTATGTAAATTGTATCTTATGGAAATGAAATATATAATGGGCATAAACAGCCATATGCATTGCTGTAAGTCCAATAAATATATATATTGATGATGATGATCAAAACAAGACAAACAACGTTCGTAAATTTATTGCAGTTGGAAACTTTGACAAGCATCCTAATAACGATTTTTGTTCCGCCAAATATAGTGCACTTCGTAAAATAACTTGGTGACATGGCAAGGCAAGATACGTGTGAACATTTTGTAGTAATATGCATTGTAACTTTCAATGAGCTTAGAGATTTGTGTACATAATGATATTTTATAGCATTGGTTATTTTCTAAAAATAATCATGTGAACAGCAAGGAAGTAGTGCAACTTAGTAATATTGCCTGACTTATCCTTAGAAAAATAACATGCCGAGTTCTATGCGTGCGGGAAGGTCTCCGTGTTCTCCGAGCTTGTTTTCAAAACACCAACAAGGACAGCCTTTGAAAAGGGGTGAGAAACAGATTCTACTCGATATTTATGTAACGTTCTGTCAGTGGTATCCTGAGAAACCAGTAAATGAAGTGGTTAAGTTGGTATCCCAGTGCAGTGGTGTGTCAGTGTCTGCAGTTTTAAGGGTTATGAAAGAGAGAATGACTGGGAGAGTAACAATGTATGCAGCTGTATATTCGTCTCATGTTTTGAGAGCGGGTTCTCACATTCAGAGGCTCTTATATAAAATGAATAGGTGCGGCGAACTATGAGTGTAACAGCAGATGATTGCGGTCATGAATCAGCTGACGTGGAGTGATACATCGAATCGGTGAGACCGTTTGTTTACAGAAGGTCTCAGGGTTGGTGATTTACACTATAATGAAAACTCTCAGGGCCGTTCTCTTCAAAGGTCACTTTGGTTTAGTTCGATGTGCTCGAGTGTATAGAATCAATTATTGTTTCAGTATGACAATAATCATAAAAATATGCTGTATGTGTAAAATTCTGCCTTGGTAATTTCAGCCCATAATCATCCATTTCATTTTCATATATCACTATGTATTGGTAAGATAGACTAAACTACATTATAACATGGAGATGATAACTTTGTTCACTTAAGTTTCAATTTCACTGCGTCTTTCACTTCATGATCTATATTTGAGGGCCCACTGCCACAGCCAAAATACAGTTTTAAGTGAACTACTGGGTTTCGAGCATATACCGATTGTTTTGCCCATTCGAGCATTATTTGCTCTAGCAAAGAAGCTGTCAATTCGGTGCACTATCTAGCTTCATCCGTGTGAACTATTAGATGCTCGAGAAAAGAGCTCTTGATGCAGCACTCTAGCTTGTATGGCTTAAAACTGTGATGGTGAAACTGGCAGTGGTGGTGAAGGGTGAGAAGGTTAGGGGGAGTAGATCTGCATTCCTTCTATCAATTTGAGCACTGCTCAGAAAGTTGCATAATGTTGCACAAATTTACATTATGCGGCATTAGGCAGAACTCTGTCAGATATCTGCCACTCTGTGCTAAGTCATGTTGATGTTTTTGCCGAAACACTTGTGTCATGTGCTGCATTCAGAAGCAAGCAAGAAAGCTGTGGTGTGCCTTCCACATTGCAAGAATTCTATTCATGTTGAGGGGAATAAACCACATGGTTGATAATATAAGACGTAAGCGAGTTACTAAAGATATATCCGCGAAAGTTACTTGTAAATGTTCTATTAATTTCGGTGGCCTCTGCCACCATCCACTTGGTTTTGATTGATTGATTGATTGATTTAGTTTATTTTACTTCGCGTTTTGTGTCTGTTGAGTTGAGTTGGTGTTTTAAGTCCACTTTATGCACAGTAAGGCTAATCGGGACTGGACCTACAGTTTAAAGTGGGATCCGAACCACTTGTGCCTCCACCGGCATTTTGTGTCTCTTGGCTAAATTGCGAAGATGGGGATGAGTGATGAAATGATGAAATTGATGAATGGACATTCACAAACAACCAAGCCCGACCGGGATTCGAACCTGGGACCCTTGGCGTCGCAGCGCGATGTGCTAACCACTCGGCTACAGGGTCGGACACCCTCCACTTGGGAACTCGAACTTACTTGTAAATGTTCTATTAATTTCAGTGACCAAAATTAATAGAACATTTACAAGTAAGTTTCACGGATATATCTTTAGTAACTCGCTTACGTCTTATAAGAATTCTATGTACAGTGCTTTCTTGATTTGCTTTTACACATTCACCATTGTCTTCCATGACAAAGTCCTTCTAGAAACTCTAACACCACAACAAACATAGCTACAAACAAACCTACCATATCACACAGGTATTCTATTTTGGGCTACACAGGTCAGTAAGGAGAAAAAATCATAATATTCCAAGGCTGTTGGCCCTTTCAACAGGGTGCAGCAAACTTTGGCAATGGTGGCTGTTTCACCAATGTTCCTTTTTGCTGACTCAGGCCTGGACTCCTGCATGCCCATTTTAGGAAGGCAACAGAGTTACATCTCTTACCCTATAGTGAGATATTGCTGTTACTTGTTTGAGATCTAACAGTAATACAGTCTGTCTTCATTTTCCATTTTAAATTTAGATCACCTTCAGAATGGTGGACAAGGGAGAAAGTGGCAGAGTATGTGCCTGTGTTTAGTAAATATTCAACAGAGCTTGTTAATTGTTTGAAAAAGAACAGAGTTATTGGTGCACCAGAAGTACTCAAGTACCACAATGAATGGTTGGTGGCACTTTTGGATTACATCAGAATCTGGGTTTCTCAAGTGGAAGGAAATATTCTGCTCCTATCGCTTCTTGTTACAGGGTATGCTGTAATTGCATCAAAACCCAAATTAAAATCATGATTTCTACCAAGGAGCGTAAGATATTAGAAGAAATAAAGAAAGAAAGTTAAACATAATTATAACATCTTTTGTGTTTTTGAAAAATATAATAGCGATACAAAGGCAAGTTTAACAGTGTTTTTATATTAAATTGAATTTCCTAGTTCTGAATGTCAACAAATGTAGTATTATACTATACATGTTTTATTGTCCTTAATATCCATCGAGAAAATAAACAGACTGATATTAATGCTTCCTTTTATTATTATTTTTTAATGCTAGTTTTTAGTTTTAGTCTTTGGCTAAATATTTAATGGGCCACTAAAGGGAAAAGGTAAAGCTACCCCTTGAACATTGCAACATGATGCAAAAGTATATGGGGGTGATGTGGATATGAGACTCTATATATTACGGGCCTCCTTGGTAGTGTAGTGGCAGCGACAGCATTCTGGGTATGCAAGGTACACAATGCATACCCACAATGCAGTAAGGAAAAATTAAGTATGTTTTTTTAGCTTTCCCAGAACACTTGCACTTCGAGACTGTATGCCCAGTTCCAATTAGCCTATCTGTGCATGAAGTGAACTCAACAGCTCGCTCACCCACATACTCACAATCTTAGCTATTTATGGAGACGGTGGTCAGCACCTTGCTCTGGCTACAGGGTTGCCCCAGGTACCCACTTTTCAGAGGCTGGGTGAACTCCGGAGTAGATCCATGCAGGAACATGACTGGAAAACTCCCCTTAAATCACTCACCATGTGAATCGAACTAGGGTCTCCCATGTGACAGTCGGACACCCTACTGACTGGACTCTGTGAATTTGGGCACTACATATTTAAGTGCTTGAATGGGTATGGAGAATTTGTGGAAAAGTAGAGTAAGGTATGTAGTTTCTGTACCATAAATTTTTTGCACACATCATTTGTCGTGTTTTATGCCAAAATGTTCCTTTTTTCTGGATGACCCTTGTACAATAAATAGAATTGAGGTAAACCAGGTCAAATTTTCAGAATATGTCACTGGATGTAACCAGTTAGGTTTAATTGCTGTTCGAATTGAAGAAAATCACAGAAAGTCAGAATGACATGAAGAATTTTGTAAGCTAATAAAACCTAGAGTATGCAGATTATTGTTAAAAACTTTCTACATACCTTGTTTTCTTCCTTAAGTGAGGGGTGGCTTATTCTGCATTCAGCCATGTGATAGCGGCAGATTCCCTCCTGGATACTTCAAATTCTATCTTGCAACTTCTGCCACACACACCCACAGTATATAATGATTTCTGTAATCTGAGACAGGAATGATAATTGTTTCGAACAAGCTTCAAAAGAAGCAATTACGAGTCCAGCCCCAAGAGAGTATGGATATCTGGCACCACTTACAGACTATTGGGTGTAATTTTCACCTGGTGGAAAGGAAGGCAAAGTACAATAAAAGGCAATAAAACCATTAAGGGCAGCTTCTGCCATTCGATCTGTTAGTTTGGACAGGCAAGAAGCTGCAAAATAAGTTGTAGAAGGAAATGTCTTGGGCTGGAGTTCATTCAATAAAAATTTAAGAGCAGTGTTTCAAATATACTGAAGAATTATTTTACAATATTTATCATTGAAGTAAAATTTCCAGAAAATTAATACATACAGGGTGAACATAAAGTCCCAACCCATTTTGCAGAAATAATGTATTCATGAATGTGATATTACAACATTAGTATACAGCATATCAGTGCTGTTCAACGTGATGTCCATCAGTTTCAAAACACGTTTCCCAACGGGTCAGTGTTGCTCGAAACACTGTGTCCAACATCGCCCCGGTGATGAGTTCGCATGCGTTCCTTATGCGTTGTTTGAGGACTGCCACATTTGTAACCTTACTCTTGTAGACCTGTTCCTTGATAAAACCCCATGCAAAAAAATCCAATGGTGTAAGGTCGGGGGACCGCGATGGCCAAACACGTGTGGATCCTCTTCCTATCCATCTGCCTGGAAACATGTTGTTGAGGTATTCCCGCACAGTCAAGGCGAAGTGCGGTGGTGCGCCGTCTTGTTGGAAGATCACGGAATCAAGAATCCCATCATCTTGTAGCTGTGGCTGGAGGAACAGTTGCAACATTTCGAGATAGGTGTCTGCTGTGATGGTGTTTTCTGCAAACATGAATGGCCCATAGAGTTTTTGTTTCGTGAAACCAAGCCATACGTTCACCTTGGGTGTATTCCGTTCCCATTCGATAGTAGCATTCGGGTGTTCAGAAGCCCAGATACGACAGTTATGACGGTTCACAGTTCCACAGGTTTGGAATGTCGCCTCATCACTGAAAAGGATGTTTGTTCTCCATTAATCGATCCTGTGCTGCAGCCGCGCAGAGTTCGTAGCACACGTCTTTCCATGCACATGTTCACCCTGTATTTATTGGGGCCTCATGGATGTTGGGGGAGGAGCAATGCTCCCTGGCCCTCTCTTAACGGCATCCCTGGTGTAGAGAACACGAAGATGAATTGACTTGAATTCAATTCATTCAATGATTCTTTGAATCATAAATGAAGAACTTGGTGATGTAACAGCAGCACTTTTTTTTTTGGGGAAGAAAGGTTCTGGTAGTTACATTGTGTAACATCAGGAAAAAATCACTGTGAAACAGTATAGAAAGAATACAAACTCTGCATATCATCATCGTGATTAGTCAGAAGTGGCAGAAAAACAATGTAAAACAACCAAATAATTATGTATATCTCAGCTAATATGTGGGGGAGAAGGGTAAACATTTGAAGTATTTTTTAATAGGGGACAGTGTTTTAATTTTTTTTCTTTCTTTCTTTCGTGTAACCACTATGTTATCGATGAGAACAAGGCAAGACCAACATTACCACTATGTTATTGTGTTGAAGGGGATTTTTCCATTATCAATTGTGTTCACACACAAAACTTAGTGCCTGTCTGCATCCATACCTAGATCAAAAGATTCGATCCATGTCTCAGAACTCTTGTAACTTATTTAATTATTTACGCTTGTGCTTGTATTTGCTCTCTTCGGGTTTAAGAAGTCCAGAGAGTTAGTTAGTTAGTTGTTTTCCACTGCACTATTTGCATTTTGAATAATCACATGTTAGTTATAAACGCATCGTTGACATCCTGTCTGATCATGTATGTATTTGGGTTGAAGCTTCGTATCTGACCAAAACATTTATTTTCTTCTTTTTCTTGTTATCTGCTTTCTATATAGAATATTAGAAACAACACATTTCCATTAACAGTATTTCATGTTATGCAAAACATTTAAGTTTATACACCATCAGAAGTGTGATTGCAACAACATTACCACTACGTCATCCGACAAAAAGCCAGAATCTGTATTGTTGTATTTTATTGCTCAGGTCATTTCTTTTTTTTAATATGTACAGCTATAGGTGAACATAGTAACTTAAGCCCTCAGAGTTGTAAACCAACAAAAGTACACCTCTGTTAACTGCCTTGTGTTGGGGGTAGTGGGGGACAATTGTAGCTGTTGGTGCAATACACTTTGAAATTTTGTTTTCTAAGTGCCACACATCGATTTCATCATAATTACCATTATTCATCCTCATCGTTGCCATTAGCCAAAATTGTCTCTTCTTTTTTACAAATTTTCGTACTGATATCCGTACACCCTGGGTCTTGGCAGATTAACAGAAATCGTCTGAAGTTTGAACTCGTGACCCCTCCCAATACCGTTGCAATCTTATTTGTGATTGTTCTCCTCAATTATTCAAAGTACCTCACTTTCATATTCAAATACACACAAGTGAAGGGGGTTCATATCACATTAGTGATTTTAAATTGTATTCTTGGGGCCATGCACTTTCTTTCTAATATTGTTGCCTGATATTAAAATAAGCGAAAACATGCTGCTATGCTTAATAGAAAGAAACATCCATTCATTGCCAGATTGTACAACTGTATAGGTCGAGGTTCATAAGCCTCGTCCATCTCATTCCAGGGACTGCATATTTTGTATACAGTTTATAGTGGTATTCACAACACAGGTTATAACTCATTATTAAGTCTGTTAAAAAAAATCGTCAGTCCATATGAGAATTCTTGCTGTGAAATTTTTATGCTGTTTAACCTAACAGGATTCAAATCCCTGAGGGAGCCAAGTACTGAGATTTTGCATTCCATATTAGCAAAACCTTTATATTTATAACCTCAATTTACTAATCGGGAAATTCCCCTTAGTCAACCAATCAGCACATTCACATAACCTCCTATAGAGAAAGGGGGGGTCATGACATTCCTGAGCTAGTATTATTGATGTAACATTCTTAACAGGTTAATGCCCACACATAGTTGTAAGTGCATCAATCTTTACGCACACACTTAGGAATATTTGGAATGCAAAGAATTCTCGTGACAAAACAAGTAATCGGGAAATTCCCCTTAGACAGCCATTCAGCTCAAATCACATGACCCCCTCTCTCTTTTTTATAGAGAAAAGAGAAGGGTATAACATTCCCGAGACAGTATTATTGATGTAACATTCTTAACAGGTTAATGCCTTAATGTTTACACACATACATAAGCGCATCAATCTCTACACACATACACACAGGAATGTTTAGAATGTTAAGAATTCTCAGGAAATTCCCCTTAGCCATGCAAGTTACATGATCCTCTCTCTCTTTTTTTATAGAGAAAAGAGAAGGTCGTGACATTCCTAAGCTAGTATTATTGACGTGACATCCTTAACAGGTCGACGTCACGTCTACACACACTCGGGGAATGTTTGGAATGCAAAACTATTGATTTTGTCTGAGTAAAAACAACTAGGTTACATGAGAATTCTTGCCAACATTTCTGTGTTGCAGAAGTTTCTTTGGAAAAATCATTGTAATTAAGAAATTATTAGCCCCGTCTAGTTCGCTACACTTTTAGACATATGGTGGAGTGCAGGTGCATCCCAGCGCCAGGCAAGTGCAGTAGAACTGTGTTTTTTGAACTTCTGCAACTATAAAATAATTTTTATACAATAAAATTGGAATTTAAGCTCTTGCGTAAAACAAATTTTCAGTTTTTACACTTGGAAAATCAGCTAAAATCATGATTTTCAGTTAAATTACACTAAGAGAGCTCACTATGAAATTGTTAGATATTTTGGGGGGGTTGCTCGTACCCCCTCTCTGACTACTAATTTTCTCAGGGAAAAATACAAGACACACAACCAAGTCAAAATTCAATCTGTGTGAAAAACGACTTGAACCACCTTCAAAATAAAATAATTGTAGCTATTACGATAAAATTTTCAGCTATGTTATTTATACAGAATTTCCGGAGACAACAAGTAACATCTGATCACACCAAAACTCAATCTGATCGAAATTACTATGAAAAAAAAATCACTTGATACACTTTTTAAACTTAAAATAATAAAATAATGAAACATGATACCACGAACGACAATCAAAACATTGCGCATACCTCAGGTCATTATCGAGCTTATCACAACACGTCACTCCTTCAATCTTACCTGACTGTACATCACAATGGTCACCATCGTGAGAATTACTACTATTTAAGTAGGTTCCTTCATATGTAACATTAGATTTTAGCCTACGTGAATGTCTAGGCTTCGTTTCTTTAGATTTATCTGCCATGATTTCACAGAATAATAATAAACTTTAGAAATAAAATATTTAGGGTCGCCAATTTTGTCTTCGCAACATGTTCAACAAATTGCAAATCCAAGACAAAATACAATTTTAAAAGTCTATAACTACCATTGCGCAAACTTCAAACCACGCATCAGAAGATTGTCCTTTTTTCTTGAATCCTGACTGTAGGCGCCAAATTATTGAAGCAAGCCTTTTACTTGAACTTCAACGAAGCATCCTAGTATTCACTTTACGAAATAACAATTAGGATTTTGATAACTTCAATGAAACTCGGACGTCACTATTTTAAAATTTCCATATATTTTATAACTTATTGATCTACTGTGTTTTGTTCCTTTTTCGTTGATATGGTCAAAAATGTATATGGAAATGTATACATCGTAATTTTACATTATGAAGAATGTGATTATAATTAATTATACATCATATCAGTGGCGAAGATATAGTACAAGCAATGCAAGCACTGCTTGCACTATTAAAATAGTATTTAATGTATTTAATGTTGAGTGCCTTATTTAGTTTCTATCGCACTCGATTTCGCGAAATTTTACGGCCGCAAACTCTCTCAGCAGCCCGTTGGCAAGCACCAAACTCTCTGCTTGCAGCCACTGCGCGGGAAACCAACGCTTCTGAAGTATCATATGGCGAAGGGTAGATGCTGGTGAAGGTACGGTCCCCAAACCACTAATAAAAGCTCTGCTTTTCGGAGCTTTTCGGCTTCTCGAAAACAGTCGAGCCAAGCAGACAGCAGACACTACTAGCAGAAAGCATATAAGTGTTAACACGATATCGAAGATGGATATTTGCTTTATTATAAACACAGAATTATTGAAATAAATCATTATAACTGTACCAATTCCACGTAAACATACTTTAAAGCATTACTTTAACTTTCACGATTTGTAAAACGTGCAGATAAACATGTTGTCCCCGGCGCTGGAGAGCACTGGAATCTGCAGAACAGCTGGCTATTGTCCGCCTCACACTCTCTCATCTCAAATTGCAACGCCACGCCAGTGTTGACAACTACTACCAAATAATTTACACGATATTTTTCGTGAGTTTCCATACAAACAAATTCAATAAACTGGTGTTTTTTCGATAACACTTATGTCAAGAAAGCAATGAAACACTCTTCTGAGACCTGCAAATAGCAAAAACGTTAAGTCCTAAATGCTATCAAACTCAAAATACTATTTTTATTAATATGATACATAGTCAAAAAAAAGAACCGGCGTATTTTATTCATGTTCTAATGACTTATTATTCCAATGCTTCATATAATTTTAAGTATAACACCATTAAGCCTTGTTTCCATTATTATGAAAAAATATAAATATGCTGACCAAGGCAGTAATTTATTTTATTAAAAACATAAACTAAACGTAACGTTTCAACCTTCTAGCAAGGTCTTCATCAGACTCTGTATCAAGTACAAAAGTAACAAGATACCAAAAACAGGGCATTATATACACAAAACATTACTCCCTCAAGACTAATAGAAAGTTGTTTTGGAACTTTCTCGCAGGTGGCTTTCACTATACTTTCACCTAAAAGGCGAAAAATATATACTTTCATATAGAATGTGGATTGGGCTTTATATATCACGCTCTTTTTCCTTCATTTTCTTCCTTCTCCTCTCCTCTTTCTCTCTTGTCCTTTCCACTCTTTCTAACACTTTCTTCCATTCTTTGTTTAACTTCAGTCCCCCATTCCAGTTCATAATTTTAAGCTTCAAGTCAGTTATTTTATTCTACCGTGAACAATAATTTTTACAACGAAGTTGGTATCACTTTTCTGTTAGTTTCGGAGCTTTTCGGAACATTTTCCATTTGTGTGGGAAGAACGAGTGGTTGAAGTAAGAGTTCTCTTTTGTTTGGTGTGCTGAGAATTTACCAAAACAAACATGGATATTTCAAATTGTGTACGGGAAACTGTAAGTAATAGCAAGATATAGATATATCAATAACGTGACCAAGAATTTGAACTAACAAGCATGGCTGTTGAGAGAGGAGTTGGGGATTATTATTATTATTATTATTATTTAAAATGCCCTTTCTCTCCTAGAAAAACTGGGACAACAACCCCCTCTCCCACTCTTTCGGAGTACTGCATTGCTTGCCTTCCCCTTAAGACCAAGCTTCGCCACTGCATCATATTAAGGCAACAACGTTTTCCAAAATATAACAAAACAGAAATTGATAACATAGATATATCATTGTGCGTATTAAGCACAAAATTAAACAAAACATAATAAATTAAATAAATGAACATCTTTGGGTCAGTCACAAAACCCAGGCACATGGCGTTAATGAAGTAAGGGGTTATGCTTTAACTTCCTGCACAAATAACTCGCAATGCACTAAATCATGTTTGTGGTACTTTTGATATCAATTGACAGACCCTGTCTCGGGAATCTGTGGGGCAAGGCCGTGCATAACGGTTGAGAAGGGTAGTGGGCGTAGGAAAACAGCTCGATTTGCAGCAAACGGCTGGCAGCTGCAGCCGCGTTTTCACCTCCATGTACTCGCTTCGCCTCTCACGGATTCATTGGTCAAGCCCTCTGGAATCCTACTTGCGCAGAGGACTTGTTTTCTTTCGCTTGCTCCAGAGCATCCCGGGACAGAGTATAAACATGTATATTGTTTTCTTGGAAAGGATTGTTTCTGATCTCAATTTATGCATGTTTAGTGCATCAAACGAAAAAGCGGTCGATATGATTACATTTTATGCATTTGTCCATATACTTTGGCAGTTTATGCACATTGATATGTTACTACAGTGAACATATTTGTGTAAAATTACACATTTAAAAGTTTTTATTCTCTCCTTCGAATATAAACATATGACTACAGACAGACATATTATATGCTACCAACGCAAGGAGGTATGAAGCTGTTCACGATTTTAAAACGCCATGCATTTTTCTTTAAATGAATATATTTTCAGTTCTGAAATCTTACACATTTACCACCTGTTCTGTGAAACCAATATGCAAATGTAGCATTCAGAGCTGCTGAAGCTAATATATTTTTAAGGTTCTTTTATTCTAAATCTCTAATTTATAATTACTGTGACTGGCATTACATACATAACCCATTATTAAAATTTTCTCAAGTGTTGCCATCTAGTGTACGATAGCTGCTTCAGGTGATTTCACAGTTTGTCAATTCCTGAAGATCTGATGAAATGGAAGAATGAACGAAAAAAGGAATATCAAGCTCACGCCGAATCATAGGCGTAGAGTAGTGGGGTTGGTGCTATTATAAGGACAACAAATGATGAGCCCCCCTCAGGCAGATTTGGCCACACTTAAAACTAGCTCAACATGCCCATATGAGTTTTTTGCTCAAGTGTGGAACCCTGTCTAATCCAAGATTTTTGTAAAAATGCCCTCGGGAATTTCCCGAAACTACAGTGTACAAATGATGAGCCCCCTCAGATTGATTTGCCCACACTTACAAAAGTTGCATCAGCCAGATTGTTGTCCATAAGCTTGTTAAAAATTGATATTGTTTTGGATGCGGTGGCTCAGTCGGTAACGCGTCTGACTACCATGCTAAAGGTCCCGGGTTCGATCCCCGGCCGGTTCAAATCCGGGAACTTTTCTAACGATGGAAGCGGCCCCGGCGCCCACCCAGCGTCGAATAACATGTGTTACGTACCCAATAGGACCAAGTAATGTGAATAGTTTGCCAAAGACGAATAGAGATGGCAGCACCAGGCGTGCAAGGTTAAGAATTGGCATAATATATGTGAATAACTTTTATAATAAGAACAAAGCAAATTGGAAAGATGAAAAACAATAGAATATATTATAAGAAGACAAAGAATAAATATGAAAGAAGTAAATTAATATATATATTTTATAAATCAAAACAGTGATCACATGTAAGTTAATATGAAAATTAAATGAAGTCAAAGCACTGATACAAGTTTGTGTCTTTGAACAGATATTGCATCTGTATGATTGATTTACCATTCCTATAGGGGAAAATTTTGTTTACATCAGTGGCGAGCGCGTTCTGATCGACGCCCCACAGCACTTTTTGGTTGCGCAGTTTAACTGTAGCACCTACTTGGATGCGCATGTCAATCGGCTGCACCAAGTATACACTTGGTTGTACCTAGTTAGTGGTGGCGCGTTCCAATTGCAGCCCCAAGGGAGGATATTAGTATTATTCCCAAAGCTTGGAGGAAAAAGTTGGAAAAGGATAAAGGCATTCGTTAAATAGTCAAAACCTAAATTGAAATCCAGAGGGAAGTTTACAAAGAAGATAAGAAGGAAGTCCCGATCCAGAACGTCCATTGAGAAGGAAGTCCATATCCCCCATATTAAGAAGGAAGTCTAGATCCAGACCGTCCATTGAGAAGGAAGTTCCGATCCAGGCCGTCCATCAAGAAGGAAGTCCCGACCCAGAACGTCCATTAAGAGGGAAGTCCAGATCCTCCATATTGAGAAGGAAGTCCCGATCCAGATCTGCCCATTACGAAGGAACAATATTGAGATGAAAATTGACTGGAAAACGAGAAAATTATAGAAGAATGTAGCTTATCATGTAAAATTCTTACTCCATGTATCCTGTGTTTAAATAATATATTCGTTTAAACGTCTCCATTGGAAGGCATCCTGTCTGGTTTCGTTGTCTACAAAGAACCCTACCCTGTAGATAAGCTAGCTGAGTTGTAAGATTAAGGTTTATGTACCTTTGCACCAAATGAAGGTAGCATTAAATAAATGGCGACCAACTTTTGGGGCTAGAGAATTAGGAACCAGACAGCGAAGAGAGAAAGAATAATTGAAAATGGAGGAAAAGGATAAAGATGGAAATGAGAATGGAGAAGCTACAATGAAGGAAGACGGAGAAAAAAGGGAAACTTTCATTTGTTGCGGAGAGGAAGGAAACAAGGAAGAAATTATTTTCTGTGTCACATGTAAGGAAATGAAACATTGGACGTGCGAAGGAATAAGAAAGGAGAAATACATATCAATAAGTAAAAGGGAAGAAGACTATACATGTAAGGAATGCAAGAAGGAAAAGCTAAAAGAAAAGCAGAAGAAAACAGAAGAAATAAACTTGATGGAAATGTTCCAAAAGCTGTCAATGCAGATAAATGAAAATAACAGAGAACTGAAGAAGATTGAAGAAAGTAATAGGAAGGCGGAAGAGAACAACAGAGAAGTAAAAGAAAAGTTAGAAGAAAATAACAAGGAAGTGAAAGAAAAGTTAGAAGAAGTAAGAAATGAAAGCAAGAAAATGTACGAGAAAATAACCGAAACATGTGAAGAAAATAGAAGATCATTGGAAAAGAAGATAGAAGAAACAACACTGCTAATTGAAAACAAAAGCGTGGATATAAATAGGACGATCAAGGAAGAAGTTTCAAAACTTAGAGAGGAGAATATACACAGAACCGACAGTATGGAAAGAAAAATTGTTGAAAATAAATCGCAAATAGAAGCAGTATCTTCCAGAATAGCAGAAAACGAAGATAAGATAGAAGTAGCAGTTTCAAGAACAGAAGAAAATGACAGCAAGACAGAAGTAGCCGTTTCCAGAATAGAAGTAAACGAACACAAGATAGAAGAATCGAAGGTCCTGATAGAAGATAGAAGTTGGAAGATGAAAGAAGAAAGTTCCAATGACAAGTATGACAGCAAGATAGAAGAAGTAGCTATAAAGTTACGAGAAGAAAACACTCAGGAACTTAAAGAGGTCAAAGAAGAGGAAGATGAGAAAATAGAAGAAGAAGAAAGAGGAATAGAAAGAGATGAAAAATTTAGTTGTCAATGTAATGATGAAGAGATCAATGTCGAAATGAAGATGAAAGAAGAAAGTTCCAGTGACGAGTCTCTGACGGAGGAAGAAAAGAAGCATACACATAACCGAAGAAGTAAACAAAGAAGGAAGAAAAGTAAAATGAGATTTAGATATATTCACGTAAAGACATGGAAGAAGAAGAAGAGAACGAAATTAAAAATAGAAAAGAACCTGAAGAAAGTTAATAATATGCTAAGAAGGGTCGACATAGATCAAATGGATTTTGATGCTACTTCGCCAAAGAGAAGGAAGAAGAAGACGAGACGGAAAAGACAAGGAGAGCATGCATTTGATGAAGATGTAGAACATAAGAAGAAGTCTTGGCAGAAACCAGATTGGAAGAAGAGAGAAATGAAAGTAATTCCTTTACTGGAAGAAAGTTGGAAGAGGAGGAAGAAGGATCTTGAGAAGAATAGAAAAGAAAATAGAAGAAAGAAAAGAAAAGGAGGAAGAGAAAAAGAAAACAAGATAGTGACAAGCAACGAGTATTTGAAAGAATTGGAAGAAACAAATAAGACTGACTAATGCAAAGGAAGGAAATATTATGATTTATAGACTGACAAGCGTACGTTTCTAGAATTATTAAAGTTCTCTGAAAAAGTTCCAGTTCACCAGAAGAAAAATTGGTGGAATTATTAGTTTGGGCAAATATTAATGATCTATTTGGAAGAAGAAAATTTTAGTTCTTTAATGTTAGTTCATGTAAAAGGATATATAATACCCATCGTTTAAGGAAAATCTATTCTGCAAGTGATATCTTAAGAAAGAATGATAACTGCTAATTTATGTCACCACTCGATTGAACAATGAGACTGATAGTGAAAGATCAAACCTGTAAAAGAAGAGATGCCAAAGAAAGTAATATGGAAAATGGATGTAAACTTTTCAATTGTACGAACAGAAGAACGAAGAAGATAGAACAGTTAGGCATAGAAGGAAGTTAATTACGAAGAAAACTCTCAGGAAAAGGAGAAGAAAATATGAAAGAAGATCGAATAGTATCAGTAAAACATATTCTTTGTAAGCTTAGACGATTAAAAGTCATCGTGTATTTAGAAAAGTGCAAATGAAACGGGTTGTAATCCCAGAAGTTAAAGAAGAATCGGTCGTATTCCGAGAATTGGGTTGTAATCCCAGGAAATAAATATATCTAGATACATGCTGATATGAAAGTTCAGGCTGATGTGAAGAATTATTGTAGCTGATGGAAACACTTAGATAGTCAACTTAGAGAAGAGAGAGAGTTCTTTGAAACGAAAAATCTGAGCTAACTCATAATCTGTAGAGAGATCGCTGAAAGAAGAAAAGTGAAACGAAAATTACTATTTTGGCAGGCCATCGTCAGGTAAAAACTATCTTGGATAAATTAGACGAGCAGACTTGCAGGAGATGAACTATTGAAGAATTATATTTTGTATCTAGAAATAACTTAAGATGTCACGAATATTTCAGGAACGTGGTGATAAGATACCTAGAAACGAAAATAGAAAGAAGAGAGAAATAGAGAGAATTTAGACAACATTAGAAGATATAATTGTACAGAAGAGAAGAAAGAAAGCGTCAAGAAGAAATAACAGACTTGTACATATATAATTTGAAAAAAAAAATTGTATCTGCATATATATATATATATATATATATATATTACGACAATTTTTTTTTATGGCCAACGGGGGGAATATTGTGTTACGTACCCAATAGGACCAAGTAATGTGAATAGTTTGCCAAAGACGAATAGAGATGGCAGCACCAGGCGTGCAAGGTTAAGAATTGGCATAATATATGTGAATAACTTTTATAATAAGAACAAAGCAAATTGGAAAGATGAAAAACAATAGAATATATTATAAGAAGACAAAGAATAAATATGAAAGAAGTAAATTAATATATATATTTTATAAATCAAAACAGTGATCACATGTAAGTTAATATGAAAATTAAATGAAGTCAAAGCACTGATACAAGTTTGTGTCTTTGAACAGATATTGCATCTGTATGATTGATTTACCATTCCTATAGGGGAAAATTTTGTTTACATCAGTGGCGAGCGCGTTCTGATCGACGCCCCACAGCACTTTTTGGTTGCGCAGTTTAACTGTAGCACCTACTTGGATGCGCATGTCAATCGGCTGCACCAAGTATACACTTGGTTGTACCTAGTTAGTGGTGGCGCGTTCCAATTGCAGCCCCAAGGGAGGATATTAGTATTATTCCCAAAGCTTGGAGGAAAAAGTTGGAAAAGGATAAAGGCATTCGTTAAATAGTCAAAACCTAAATTGAAATCCAGAGGGAAGTTTACAAAGAAGATAAGAAGGAAGTCCCGATCCAGAACGTCCATTGAGAAGGAAGTCCATATCCCCCATATTAAGAAGGAAGTCTAGATCCAGACCGTCCATTGAGAAGGAAGTTCCGATCCAGGCCGTCCATCAAGAAGGAAGTCCCGACCCAGAACGTCCATTAAGAGGGAAGTCCAGATCCTCCATATTGAGAAGGAAGTCCCGATCCAGATCTGCCCATTACGAAGGAACAATATTGAGATGAAAATTGACTGGAAAACGAGAAAATTATAGAAGAATGTAGCTTATCATGTAAAATTCTTACTCCATGTATCCTGTGTTTAAATAATATATTCGTTTAAACGTCTCCATTGGAAGGCATCCTGTCTGGTTTCGTTGTCTACAAAGAACCCTACCCTGTAGATAAGCTAGCTGAGTTGTAAGATTAAGGTTTATGTACCTTTGCACCAAATGAAGGTAGCATTAAATAAATGGCGACCAACTTTTGGGGCTAGAGAATTAGGAACCAGACAGCGAAGAGAGAAAGAATAATTGAAAATGGAGGAAAAGGATAAAGATGGAAATGAGAATGGAGAAGCTACAATGAAGGAAGACGGAGAAAAAAGGGAAACTTTCATTTGTTGCGGAGAGGAAGGAAACAAGGAAGAAATTATTTTCTGTGTCACATGTAAGGAAATGAAACATTGGACGTGCGAAGGAATAAGAAAGGAGAAATACATATCAATAAGTAAAAGGGAAGAAGACTATACATGTAAGGAATGCAAGAAGGAAAAGCTAAAAGAAAAGCAGAAGAAAACAGAAGAAATAAACTTGATGGAAATGTTCCAAAAGCTGTCAATGCAGATAAATGAAAATAACAGAGAACTGAAGAAGATTGAAGAAAGTAATAGGAAGGCGGAAGAGAACAACAGAGAAGTAAAAGAAAAGTTAGAAGAAAATAACAAGGAAGTGAAAGAAAAGTTAGAAGAAGTAAGAAATGAAAGCAAGAAAATGTACGAGAAAATAACCGAAACATGTGAAGAAAATAGAAGATCATTGGAAAAGAAGATAGAAGAAACAACACTGCTAATTGAAAACAAAAGCGTGGATATAAATAGGACGATCAAGGAAGAAGTTTCAAAACTTAGAGAGGAGAATATACACAGAACCGACAGTATGGAAAGAAAAATTGTTGAAAATAAATCGCAAATAGAAGCAGTATCTTCCAGAATAGCAGAAAACGAAGATAAGATAGAAGTAGCAGTTTCAAGAACAGAAGAAAATGACAGCAAGACAGAAGTAGCCGTTTCCAGAATAGAAGTAAACGAACACAAGATAGAAGAATCGAAGGTCCTGATAGAAGATAGAAGTTGGAAGATGAAAGAAGAAAGTTCCAATGACAAGTATGACAGCAAGATAGAAGAAGTAGCTATAAAGTTACGAGAAGAAAACACTCAGGAACTTAAAGAGGTCAAAGAAGAGGAAGATGAGAAAATAGAAGAAGAAGAAAGAGGAATAGAAAGAGATGAAAAATTTAGTTGTCAATGTAATGATGAAGAGATCAATGTCGAAATGAAGATGAAAGAAGAAAGTTCCAGTGACGAGTCTCTGACGGAGGAAGAAAAGAAGCATACACATAACCGAAGAAGTAAACAAAGAAGGAAGAAAAGTAAAATGAGATTTAGATATATTCACGTAAAGACATGGAAGAAGAAGAAGAGAACGAAATTAAAAATAGAAAAGAACCTGAAGAAAGTTAATAATATGCTAAGAAGGGTCGACATAGATCAAATGGATTTTGATGCTACTTCGCCAAAGAGAAGGAAGAAGAAGACGAGACGGAAAAGACAAGGAGAGCATGCATTTGATGAAGATGTAGAACATAAGAAGAAGTCTTGGCAGAAACCAGATTGGAAGAAGAGAGAAATGAAAGTAATTCCTTTACTGGAAGAAAGTTGGAAGAGGAGGAAGAAGGATCTTGAGAAGAATAGAAAAGAAAATAGAAGAAAGAAAAGAAAAGGAGGAAGAGAAAAAGAAAACAAGATAGTGACAAGCAACGAGTATTTGAAAGAATTGGAAGAAACAAATAAGACTGACTAATGCAAAGGAAGGAAATATTATGATTTATAGACTGACAAGCGTACGTTTCTAGAATTATTAAAGTTCTCTGAAAAAGTTCCAGTTCACCAGAAGAAAAATTGGTGGAATTATTAGTTTGGGCAAATATTAATGATCTATTTGGAAGAAGAAAATTTTAGTTCTTTAATGTTAGTTCATGTAAAAGGATATATAATACCCATCGTTTAAGGAAAATCTATTCTGCAAGTGATATCTTAAGAAAGAATGATAACTGCTAATTTATGTCACCACTCGATTGAACAATGAGACTGATAGTGAAAGATCAAACCTGTAAAAGAAGAGATGCCAAAGAAAGTAATATGGAAAATGGATGTAAACTTTTCAATTGTACGAACAGAAGAACGAAGAAGATAGAACAGTTAGGCATAGAAGGAAGTTAATTACGAAGAAAACTCTCAGGAAAAGGAGAAGAAAATATGAAAGAAGATCGAATAGTATCAGTAAAACATATTCTTTGTAAGCTTAGACGATTAAAAGTCATCGTGTATTTAGAAAAGTGCAAATGAAACGGGTTGTAATCCCAGAAGTTAAAGAAGAATCGGTCGTATTCCGAGAATTGGGTTGTAATCCCAGGAAATAAATATATCTAGATACATGCTGATATGAAAGTTCAGGCTGATGTGAAGAATTATTGTAGCTGATGGAAACACTTAGATAGTCAACTTAGAGAAGAGAGAGAGTTCTTTGAAACGAAAAATCTGAGCTAACTCATAATCTGTAGAGAGATCGCTGAAAGAAGAAAAGTGAAACGAAAATTACTATTTTGGCAGGCCATCGTCAGGTAAAAACTATCTTGGATAAATTAGACGAGCAGACTTGCAGGAGATGAACTATTGAAGAATTATATTTTGTATCTAGAAATAACTTAAGATGTCACGAATATTTCAGGAACGTGGTGATAAGATACCTAGAAACGAAAATAGAAAGAAGAGAGAAATAGAGAGAATTTAGACAACATTAGAAGATATAATTGTACAGAAGAGAAGAAAGAAAGCGTCAAGAAGAAATAACAGACTTGTACATATATAATTTGAAAAAAAAAAATTGTATCTGCATATATATATATATATATATATATATTACGACAATTTTTTTTTATGGCCAACGGGGGGAATATTGTGTTACGTACCCAATAGGACCAAGTAATGTGAATAGTTTGCCAAAGACGAATAGAGATGGCAGCACCAGGCGTGCAAGGTTAAGAATTGGCATAATATATGTGAATAACTTTTATAATAAGAACAAAGCAAATTGGAAAGATGAAAAACAATAGAATATATTATAAGAAGACAAAGAATAAATATGAAAGAAGTAAATTAATATATATATTTTATAAATCAAAACAGTGATCACATGTAAGTTAATATGAAAATTAAATGAAGTCAAAGCACTGATACAAGTTTGTGTCTTTGAACAGATATTGCATCTGTATGATTGATTTACCATTCCTATAGGGGAAAATTTTGTTTACATCAGTGGCGAGCGCGTTCTGATCGACGCCCCACAGCACTTTTTGGTTGCGCAGTTTAACTGTAGCACCTACTTGGATGCGCATGTCAATCGGCTGCACCAAGTATACACTTGGTTGTACCTAGTTAGTGGTGGCGCGTTCCAATTGCAGCCCCAAGGGAGGATATTAGTATTATTCCCAAAGCTTGGAGGAAAAAGTTGGAAAAGGATAAAGGCATTCGTTAAATAGTCAAAACCTAAATTGAAATCCAGAGGGAAGTTTACAAAGAAGATAAGAAGGAAGTCCCGATCCAGAACGTCCATTGAGAAGGAAGTCCATATCCCCCATATTAAGAAGGAAGTCTAGATCCAGACCGTCCATTGAGAAGGAAGTTCCGATCCAGGCCGTCCATCAAGAAGGAAGTCCCGACCCAGAACGTCCATTAAGAGGGAAGTCCAGATCCTCCATATTGAGAAGGAAGTCCCGATCCAGATCTGCCCATTACGAAGGAACAATATTGAGATGAAAATTGACTGGAAAACGAGAAAATTATAGAAGAATGTAGCTTATCATGTAAAATTCTTACTCCATGTATCCTGTGTTTAAATAATATATTCGTTTAAACGTCTCCATTGGAAGGCATCCTGTCTGGTTTCGTTGTCTACAAAGAACCCTACCCTGTAGATAAGCTAGCTGAGTTGTAAGATTAAGGTTTATGTACCTTTGCACCAAATGAAGGTAGCACATGGGTACTTGGGGGAAACCCTGGGGGGTAAAAGCGGTCAGGGGGGTGATGCTGATCACATCACCCCCACTCACGACCGGATCAAGAAAGTGTGGGGCGTTACCCCCACACCCCCTATACGCCTTCATGGTTCATACCAGGTTCAATTTGTTTATCTAATATTAAAACAATGTAATATGCAGAAATCTTCTAGAATTGCTCTGTGACCCTCTCATTTCTTACATCATAAACATATGATTTTTCACCTATAAGAATAACACTACATATAGTGTCATCAGGGAGTGTATCGTGGAATTCACAGATAATTTTAATAAAAGCTCTCGGGAAATTCCCGTGAAAAATATGACCCCTTGGGAATTTCCCGTAAAAAAAGCCCTCGGGAATTTCCCGTAAAAAAAACCCTCGGGAATTTCCCGTGAAAACAAAATTCACGGGAAATTCCTGTTTTTTCTTCTCGGACCGGCTTAGGGTATATAAAGAGATTTTGCATTACATATCAGCCAGTATTGTGAGAGTGGCTGAGGAGTACAGATGTGTTGTTACAGTGCTTTTCATACTACAGGCCTGTTTGGTTTAATATATAACATTTCTTATTATTCAATTTCTGATATATTGAACAAAAGGGCTTATATTTTGTATAAAAAAATCTGATATTTGTTACATCCAGCTTGTTTGTTGTAATCCACTCATATTTAGAGTCAGGCTTATATCTGTCCTAGCCTGTTATACAAAAATCAATACATAACACAGTGTAAGGTCATTGCCTTTCTAGGACATGCATGTCTGTGCAGTATTTGTGCTACGTCAGTGTAGATCAATATTTATTCTCTTTTTCCACTTGTAGGCTATTAGCTTTACAACCTGTCATAGTAAGCATAGAGTTTTGATTTAAAACCCAAAAAATTTTATATAATAAACCGAGGATAAAAATTAATAATATTAACATATTAAATATATACAAGTAATATACAAAGCACACAGCTGAACAAAATTTATATATATATATATATTAAGTACAAAATTTTGAATTGAACCCCAGGAAATTTTATATAATAAACCAACAACAAAAATGCCGAATCAAAAATATTGTAATCAATGCAATAAGAATATATCCAGCCCCAATTGGGTTAAGCACCAAAAGAATTGTAATCCAGATAAAAGCAGAATACTCACAAAAATATGCCCCAAATGCCATAGAGAATATAGCATGCAATACTTCACATATAAACATACAGATACTTCTTCTGCACAGTCATCATTGCCAAACAAAATTGATTGGAAATATTTGTGTGATTGCCCTGTATAACTTAGATTGGAAGGCCAAATTTTGTAATTTTCTGAGCTCCTCACTATTTTTCTCCCCTTTGCAATAGGGTATATCATGTATGTGTTTCCGGCATAATCATACTGCATTTCTACAAGAAATTAAAAATTTACATTAAAACAGGACATTAGATACAAAAATATCTCGTTTCTGTCAGAAATTACATCAAAATTGTCTGCAAAACTTATGTTTCTTTTGAAATCATTAGGGGAGCAGATGTTGTTGCATCCTATAGTTAGGAATGAAAGATTTGGATATGATGTGAGAATTCTGCTTATGTTGTCATGATCTGGTTTGTATGGAAAATGAACCCATTTAACAGCATCTGGGTTCTTGGATAGACCTGTGTAATTTGTCTGTTCCAGAACAAACTCATCATGATCCAGAATGTAATTAAAAGTTAAAAATTTGCCAGTTGTTCCCCACAGTTTAGTTTTTATACACGATTTTGTAAAATTTGGAAACAGGTGTGTGAGAATAACAGGGCAAAAATAATTGTCAACTATTTCACACCCAACCCAATATCCAGAATAACAATTATAGAGCCACAGATCCTCAAGTGTTATTTTACCTAAATCTAAATATTGTATGTGTGTTCCTCTAGATCCGATACTTTCTATTGTTGCAACACCATTCTTCCCAACATCATTAAACTCATCAACAAAATAGCTAAGCTCCTCAGATTTAACAAACTTGCTCATCTACAAAAAAATAAGAGTTAAGCATAAATGCAAAAATTATTGTGATTTCCACTGAATTCAAGATATACCCTAATAAAAATATATCTTATACCCTTGGGTATGATAATTTTACGGTTCTTGCCCGGGTGAATAGTTTCACCTACAAATACACGGTTGTTGAAATACTCAACACCAATATAGTGAATTGTTGGGTTTTGAATGCAAATTTTGACATAATTTGTTTTAAAATATTTTCTGTCTGTTCTTCTTATTATTCTTGTCCCATATCCCGTTAGTGGCTTATAAGATTTTAATTTAATTCCTCTCCTATTATACAACTCAAAATGTGTTTTGGGATCTCTGCTGGGCATCTACAATTGAAAAATTGTTAATGTTATCACATCCAATCTCATATTCAATATCTTCCTGACCATCTATTATCAAAAAATTAGATTCGGATGGGTAAATTGTAACTCTCATTACTTCCCCAAGTTCAATATTAAAATATGACAGAGTTCATTTCTTGAAGAAGTAATTGTTTTTTGTGATAATCATAACATATGTCTCTTCTGTGTCTTTATTCCTAACAAAACCTCTTCCAATGCCACGCATTTCAGATAAAAATCTAATGGGGCGATCCTCATAAGAATAAACAATAGCTTGGGTTAATGGATCCGTGCTACAAAAGAATCAAAAATAAACTCCAAACCTATACATCAATCCCAAAATTACCTTATTCTTGTATCTTGTATTGATGGCTCTTAAAGTGATTTTATTTTTCAAATCATACAGATTATATCCTATGGTGATATATTTCAAGTTTGGATAATATTTTAGGTTAGTGTATATAGTTTTGTAACCACCAACAAGATCAAAATGCATCCATTTTGTACTGTAGTCCATAAGCAAATCGGGGGAAGCATTGCAGAATAATCTTAGAACTTGGCCATTGTCGATTGGGTTGAAAGAAATATCAACTCTGTGATAACAAATTTTATTGTTTGTTTTTGTGACAGAATACCCTATTAAATTTGGAATGTATGACCCAACCTCAAACTCAAATACATCGACATTGCTACATATGTCATCTGGGGATGAGTTTGTGTTAATTATGTAACAATGTATGTATTTTGATTCTGATATCTCTGCAATTTTTTTAAATTAAAAAAATTGCACTATGCCAAGGTCCAGGTATTGTATCCTGGAAACATTTTGGGTGAGTATTTTAATTTGCTCATCACACTTGACAGATAGGATAGGAAAATTGCACAGAGACGTGCTAACAATATTTTTTTTGCTAACAATTTCAAGTTCCTTGAGTGGGAATATGTTGTTTCTAAGATCAGCATTGATTCTGTAGTACAGCATTGCTGTGGAACATGTTAAGTCCTTGGATTCTGTCACACCCATTCTAATACAATTAATATCACAAGTACCATTACAAGGCACGCACCGCATAAAATCATAATTCCAAGCGATGGCATGGAGTAATCATTTTTCCACGATTCCATATCATACAAAAAAATTAAACTGCAATTTGAGCTTCAGCAGTTCGGGACTGTGCAATATATTGTCTACAAATGTAGGAAAAATAATATAGTACGAGTTGCAAACAAAACTCCCAAAGCTTATGTATTTCAGGTTTCTTAAATTTGAAACAGAATCCAAACTGTCTGGAAGTTCATAAAAGTGAAGCCATTCTACAAGCGGGTCTATCTCAGCTTCTGCATGATATATTTGAGCAAGAGGTGATGTGTTTATAATATTTGTTGGGTTGTAATATGTTATTCCATAATTTGACCTATACTGGTGATACCTGGGAATGGATATAATTTTTGAATTTTGGCTGAATGAAAATATATCAATGTTCTGTGTGAAGTCTTTCAATTCTCTAAATTGATCCAATCTTGTGCTTATAATTGTTGCCCTTACAAGTTTTGCATATTTTATTTTATTTACAATCTGTGATAACATCTTAAACCTAATAGGACCTAGCTCCATTATATCATAGGTTAAAACATCCAATGCGAGCAGGGATTCAATATTGTTTTTAGCAATAAATATGCTCTCTTCTATATCCATCATGTCCATAATTGATAAGGAGACACAAATTTACAACTATTGTAATTGATTGAAGCAATGCGGTGAAACTTGATATTGCATTGATTACATATTTGTTCTGATCAAAGGCATGAGCTATGGCACATCCAGATTGAATGGCTGCATATATTAAGTATAAGCCAAGAAAAACAATCATCTGTAAGAAAATGCACTGCATTAAATACAGACACCATATGTTTCATAATCCTCTGCTGTAATGCCGAGACTCATGGCCTCATGGTTGATGTGATACTCATTCATCATGTACAAATATAATTCATTTACACCTAGATCCTTCAAATCTTTACAGAAATCTGGAATATTACAAATATCTTCTGGTGAGCACAAGCTGTGATACACAGTGACATATTTTAAATTTGGAAATTTCTCTATGAGGATTTTCCTATCCTCATCTGTGGGGATACTATCAAAATGGATCCATGTGACTGTTTCTGTGTTTGGGATCATGTCATAATATGGGGAGAGAAAAAAAGTGTGACCCACATTTGTTACACATTGCAGGAATTTCTCACCGTACAAATTTAATCTGTATGCATTTTGATATTGTTTCACAACGAGCCTCCCATATTTCAGTGAGAGCTTTTGTCTCAATTCTGGCCTGAGCTGAGACCTGACTTTCTCAATATCAACTTTGTCGTCAAAATAGAGATCAAATTTTTTTATGAATGGGTATATCTGAATTTTCTTCCATTTTTTTCTAGATGCTCCAATCTCAACAAATTTTATGGACTGTGGTGGATCCTCCATTGCTTGAAAAGGCAAAACATACAAATTAAAAACTAAAAAATTGAACTACAGGCTCGTTGATATTATAGATGTTATACAAAATTGGATGTATTATCTTATAATGGAGCATGAGTCTCAACTGATCCCTAAGGCTCACATGTATTTTCCTATTATTCCCCCCAACAAACTGAACAATGTGCAGGTTTTTAAACACCCTTTTGAATTGCCTGCTTTCTGAAAAATCTGTATCTTGTAAAAGCCACTTGACCTTTGCACTTTTAGTTTTGGATCCCCCAATAGTGTCCAGATAATCATATGAGTATGCATATACAAATTGCTTGTCTGGTGAGGAATAATTGTGTTTGTAATCAGATCTGTCCCAGTACAAGTGATCACCCCTAAACATTTTCTTAAACCCATCCATAACATCTTGTTTTGCAGACAGATTATATATGCACACCAGATTTATGTTTGATATAAATTCCAGATCCTCCAGGGTTGTGTGATCATCAATAAATTCATTTTTCAGATGCACTATGAGAATTTTCACAACAGTGTTCAATTTTTTAATCTCCTCAGCAATATTCCTGAGCGAATCTGGTTTAGAGAAATATACAAGCTTGGTGCTCAACATGTCTCTGCAATCAACATCCAAGTATAATCCCTCACAAACAAAATCCAAATTTTGCTTGCCCACAAAACTCATGTTGTGTTCAAGCAGAATCTCTACACACTGATGTGATAGGGGTGTAACACCATGGTCAAGACCTAGAATCTTATTCTTGCTGTGAATAGTGTTTTTGGAATTTTGAATGGAATCAAATATAAATGGTTGCCCTTCCTCATTAAATACAATAAAAGATCCTTTATACTCGGCCCGTGTAGACATATGGTCCATAAAATGAATTATAATCAGGTGGGGGCGCCATATCTAAAAAAAATTTATCAATACATTACTTTGCATGCAATAGGTATTTCTATGTTAATAGCATATAATTCTACACACTAAGCATGTACAGGGAGGTTATTTCAGTCGTTCACCGCCAGCGTGGCGGCCGGTCGGCGGACTCTTCATGCAACAGGTCCCGGCAAATTGCATTACAGGAAGTCCGTAACAGAAACCGCTTGTTTTCTAATGTTTCCACTTTTCACAATTACAGTTACAATTACAATTGAAATAAGCACGTACCTTGTCGCAAGGATGCTGGAAAAGGTGTCCTCGCAATTACAAATATTTCTGGCACATTATTTCTGACATCTAATCTTAGATTAGTCATCGCTACTTTATCCTCAGTTGTCGCGACAGCGCCGGCAGCTTATCGGAGGTTGGGTGAGTTGTCAGCCGCGAGAGGGCGCTTCATACTGCACGTGTCGGCAGTGATGCCAACCGTAGGGACATGTCCCTACGCATAGGGACTTTTCACTAAATTTCGCCCGCGTAGGAACGTAGGGACAGATTTTGCCAAATGAGGGAAAACGTAGGTACTTTTTTCAATCTTGGTAAATTACATTTTATGAATTTGTTTATCTGGATACTTTAGCGAGGAGGAGAAAAAAGAACTAACTAACAGATCTCCATCAGAATTTTGGAACATGTTATCGGTTACCAAAAACTTTCAAGGCAAGTTCCTTTTGAAAACATTTCCACTCTCGCGAAAATAGTGCTAGCATTGCCGCATTCTAACGCGGAAACCGAAAGAATATTTTCAATGTTAAGTGATACAAAAACAAAAAAGGGAAATAAAATGGGACCAAAATTGTTAAAGAATGCAGGAAATACAGCATCACCAACCAACATCCATCTCTTCACAGCAGCAGCATGTATGACTTCAAATAACATAATCAACAGTAAACGACTCAACATTATTCATTAGGGGTGTGCTGGATTCTTTACTTTAAAAAGTCGTTAATTCTCGACGTTTTCTGCCTTGTAAGTTTCTGGAACTTATCGAAAGTTGTAAGTTTTTATTCTAGAAATGCAAAAACAATCACTTAAAGTGAAAATGACTTGTAAAATTCGAGATTTCCAGTGCTTCGGGAAATTTCGAACATTTCCCGTCCCGAAAATTTTCCGACTTGGTCGGGAAATTGCAAATTTTTCAGTCCCGAATGTCGGGATTTAAAAAAAATACCGTCCCGACCCAAAAAATTCTGTCCCGCACAACCCTATTATTCATTAAGGCAAGAATTTACAATACCGGACCCTTCTGTAATTTCTATGCTACGTCTTATACTCACGAAATAATTATTCGTGATGATTTATCTCAAATTAACATGTTGGGGTGAGGGGGAAAAATGTTCATTAACGTGTAGAAGTTGTAAAATAAGCTTTTCAATTCTCGCAATGATTCTCCGTATACAAGTATGGTAGCCATATTTGTTGATATGAACAAATTAAAATTAGTTACGCTGTCTACAGCGTTGCCACACTGTTGATTTCATACTTGGAGAGCATGGATCGTGTAAGAATGGCGGAAGAGAACAGTAAAAAAGTTGTTAACGTTGTACAGATTGTTAGGTGGAGTGTGCAGGAGGATGCTAATTAATAAACTTATGGATTTCAGTATATTGCCCAAAGAACGTGCTTACATGTGACAGCGACAATCACGATGTAGAAGAACTGATTTGATTACAGGTAAATTTGGCAACAGTACATCAATCATAAAATTGCAGGATACGAAAATAGCGTCTTCGATGATGAACGTTTCCCGTTAAAGTGCTACGAAAATAATATTTTTTATCGGTTCGTAATCACAATTACCGCAAAACCATTCAGGAATAGCCCCACTGACCATTCTCGGTAAGTTTAGGTTAAGTTAGGTTAGGCAAACATAGTTAAAATTTGGGCTCGAAAAAAACATGCACGGGTAGCCCAACAAACCATTGACGGATAGCCCCACGTACCATTCAGGTACGGTTAGGTTAGGTTAGGATAGGCAAACATAGTTAAAATTTGGGGTCGTAGTAATATCAGGAATGTATATTTCGTTTTTTAAGTATTGGAAACACAAAATCTTCCGGTAAATAACAAGCAATCGTGCCGATCGCGGACCACTCAATGTCACTTATTTTGCAATTTCTACACGTGACCCCCCAAATCTTAACTTGAAATTCGTGATTAGGAGGCCTCAATTAGTGAGTATGCAAAATATTACAAAAATCGGGGAGGGGTCATGTATTGTAAATTCGCTCCTTCATTAATTGTGGAAGCACCGAGCAGAAAGATTTGGTAAGTAAATGTGTATATTTTATCTTCTGTTTTGCATGCTAATGAGGTGTTGTTTTTTTAGTTACTTTACTTGGCGTAGGGACATTTGGTCAGTTGTAGGGACATTTTGACTACGTCTGTAGGGACATTGCTGAAAAATGGTTAGCAACACTGTCGGCTACCAGACGTCAGTGTTCGTTCATGTTCAATTCTGTTTGTGTTCAACAGTACGCGTGTTGCTTATACTGTGTTATTGTAATGTGCTTCTCATGGCCAGTGCTTTATTGTGTGTTAATTGTTATTCATTCATTACTTATGTCGTTAAACAAATATAGTCTTGAACAGAGAGTTTTTATGTACGATAATTACGTGAAAACGAATTCTTGCAGAAAAGTGGTCAGGCAATTACGAGACACAGGATCTCTTGAACCTAAGAAACGTGTTGTATTGCTGTTGAAGTAGGTCATTTTCACCATCTCTTATAACACAGGAGGTTAGTGATCATCATTATTATTACTTTTAAATATCATTTTACGCTTTCGGTTTGCTTTATGCGCCGGGATGCTGTCTTCCTTTCTGTCAACTGAGGTTAAGTAGCGATGTCTAATCTAAGATTAGATGTCAGAAATAAGGTGCCAGAAATATTTGTATGTGGGAGGACACCTTTTCCAGCATCCTTGCGACAAGGTACGTGCTTATTTCAATTGTAATTGTAACTGTAATTGTGAAAAGTGGAAACCTTACAAAACAAGCGGTTTCTGTTACGGACTTCCTGAATGCAATTTGCCGGGACCTGTTGCATGAAGAGTCCGCCGACCGGCCGCCACGCTGGCGGTGAACGACTGAAATAACCTCATTAAAACATGCAGCATAAGAAGAATTGTTGAATTTTACATTCATGAGGCATTTGCCCCCATCATATATATTCCCCTCCCCATCTGTTATAATGTCTGCACCATTAAATCTAAACCAACCCCTATTATTTATATGAAGTTGGGGTATGTAGAAAAATACAAAAAAATTATTGTGCAATTCAGCAGATGCCTTGCTGAACCATATTACATAGGATCTGTAATAACAGTGAAGCATGAATGCATCTATTCTATAGTGATATACCTGTGATTCATGGTAATGTATGCAATCACCCAGCCCTATGCTTACATACCCAAAACTATGATCCCTGTCAAGCAACCACCTAAACTCTGTCTCATTCCTAACTGCAAAAAAATCATACTCTGATAGAGTTGAAAATTCATGCCTTATAGAATCAACAAGAATGTCAGATTTAATGTACTGTGCAATGTTTCTTCTGTCAAAATATGTTTGCATTTTGGCACCCTATAAAAACAAAATGCCAAATTAATTTACATAGCATATCCCCAAAACAGAATCAATACATTCATACCTGCACTCATACATATTAACAACTGATTGGGTCACAATTAAATTGGCATCTTATAGATTCTATATTGTTATCAGATGTTGTTCCTAATTGTTAAATCTTCAAGCATAGATTTGAGATCTGTCTAACACAACTGCTTCCAGCAACTGCACTGGGAATGAAATATGCCATTCTGCAGAACAATCACTAGGCAAGAGGCATTGCATTTTTGAAATTTTCTGCACATAAAACACATAGATAGTTCGTTCATAGATATAAGATTCTTATCAAAATTGTAAAAGGTTTCAGGGTTGAAATCACTACCCCTATACATAAGATTGTCATCCTCCTGGTGAAATTCTAATGTATTGAAATAGTTTCTATCTGTTATGTCGTAGCGGTGCAAACTGAATTTGAATCCGGAAATCATATAATTTGAGTACCACCTTCTTGTATAAGCCACATCGAAGAAAATGAAAAATCCATTGATTCTTCCCCCTTTTATATATTGATATTCCTCAAATGGGGTGATGTCCCCCAGACTCAAATATTTAAATTGCTTCCCACAGTCTAGGACCTATTGAATCTCTGTTTCATTTCTCACACAAAACAAATCAAACTCTGTAATTTGGTGGAATCTGGGCATGATATCATCAAGTACAGACTTGGATCTAATAAATCGGGATAGGCATCTTCTATCAAAATATGTTTGCACCTGAAATTAGATCAACTCTGCATCACAAATTTGCATGGCGCATCTGCATCTCACATTAAAAAATCCCCACTCCATGATTCTTCCCACACAGTCCAGGCCACAGTGTTTAAATTTGTGCCATATGAAGTACAGGACCATTTCATTCAGTCCAAACAACAAATGTCTAAAATCCTCATAGGTATATATTCTGTCATCCCTATTATGTTGGAAATAAAATCTGTCAAATGATGCCTCACAAGAGTACATATACATGAAATGCAAACTGTGTGCCAAAAAACACACACATATAAATAAAATAAAATATGCAAAACTTGTAAGGGCAACGATTATAAGCACAAGATTGGATCAATTTAGAGAACTGAAAGACTTCACACAGAACATTGATATATTTTCATTCAGCCAAAATTCAAAAATTATATCCATTCCCAGGTATCACCAGTATAGGTCAAATCATGGAATAACATATTACAACCCAACAAATATTATAAACACATCACCTCTTGCTCAAATATATCATGCAAAAGCTGAGATAGACCCGCTGGTAGAATGGCTTCACTTTTATGAACTTCCAGACAGTTTGGATTCTGTTTCAAATTTAAGAAACCTGAAATACATAAGCTTTGGGAGTTTTGTTTGCAACCCGTACAATATAATTTTTCCTACATTTGTAGACAATATATTGCACAGTCCCGAATTGTTGAAGCTCCAATTGCAGTATAATTTTTTTGTCTGATATGGAATCGTGGAAAAATGATTACTCCATGCCATCGCTTGGAATTATGATTTTATGCGGTGCGTGCCTTGTAATGGTACTTGTGATATTAATTGTATTAGAATGGGTGTGACAGAATCCAAGGACTTGACATGTTCCACAGCAATGCTGTACTACAGAATCAATGCTGATCTTAGAAACAACATATTCCCACTCAAGGAACTTGAAATTGTTAGCAAAAAAAATATTGTTAGCACGTCTTTGTGCAGTTTTCCTTTCCTATCTGTCAAGTGTGATGAGCAAATTAAAATACTCACCCAAAATGTTTCCAGGATACAATACCTGGAGCTTGGCATGGTGCAATTTTTTGAATTTAAAAAAATTGCAGAGATATCAGAATCAAAATACATACATTGTTACATAATTAACACAAACTCATCCCCAGATGACATATGCAGCAATGTCGATGTATTTGAGTTTGAGGTTGGGTTATACATTCCAAATTTAATAGGGTATTTTGTCACAAAAACAAACAATAAAATTTATTATCACAGAGTTGATATTTGTTTCAACCCAATCGACAATAGCCAAGTTCTAAGATTATTCTGCAATGCTTCCCCCGATTTGCTTATGGACTACAGTACAGAATGGATGCATTTTGATCTTGTTGGTGGTTACAAAACTATATACATTAACCTAAAATATTATCCAAACTTGAAATACATCACCATAGGATATAATCTGTATGATTTGAAAGATAAAATCACTTTAAGAGCTATCAATACAAGATACAAGAATGAGGTATTTTTGGGATTGATGTATAGGTTTGGAGTTTATTTTTGATTCTTTTGTAGCATGGATCCATTAACCCGAGCTATTGTTTATTCTTATGAGGATCGCCCTATTAGATTTTTATCTGAAATGCGTGGCATTGGAAGAGGTTTTGTTAGGAATGAAGACACAGAAGAGACATATGTTATGATTATCACAAAAAACAATTACTTCTTCAAGAAATGCACTGTCATATTTTAATATTGAACTTGGGGAAGTAATGAGAGTTACAATTTGCCCATCCGAATCTAATTTTTTGATAATAGATGGTCAGGAAGATATTGAATATGAGATTGGATGTGATAACATTAACAATTTTTCAATTGTAGATGCCCAGCAGAGATCCCAAAACACATTTTGAGTTGTATAATAGGAGAGAAATTAAATTAAAATCTTATAAGCCACTAACGGGATATGGGACAAGAATAATAAGAAGAACAGACAGAAAATATTTAAAACAAATTATGTCAAAATTTGCATTCAAAACCCAACAATTCACTATATTGGTGTTGAGTATTTCAACAACCGTGTATTTGTAGGTGAAACTATTCACCCGGGCAAGAGCCGTAAAATTATCATACCCAAGGGTATAAGATATATTTTTATTAGGGTATATCTTGAATTCAGTGGAAATCACAATAATTTTTGCATTTATGCTTAACTCTTATTTTTTTGTAGATGAGCAAGTTTGTTAAATCTGAGGAGCTTAGCTATTTTGTTGATGAGTTTAATGATGTTGGGAAGAATGGTGTTGCAACAATAGAAAGTATCGGATCTAGAGGAACACACATACAATATTTAGATTTAGGTAAAATAACACTTGAGGATCTGTGGCTCTATAATTGTTATTCTGGATATTGGGTTGGGTGTGAAATTGTTGACAATTATTTTTGCCCTGTTATTCTCACACACCTGTTTCCAAATTTTACAAAATCGTGTATAAAAACTAAACTGTGGGGAACAACTGGCAAATTTTTAACTTTTAATTACATTCTGGATCATGATGAGTTTGTTCTGGAACAGACAAATTACACAGGTCTATCCAAGAACCCAGATGCTGTTAAATGGGTTCATTTTCCATACAAACCAGATCATGACAACATAAGCAGAATTCTCACATCATATCCAAATCTTTCATTCCTAACTATAGGATGCAACAACATCTGCTCCCCTAATGATTTCAAAAGAAACATAAGTTTTGCAGACAATTTTGATGTAATTTCTGACAGAAACGAGATATTTTTGTATCTAATGTCCTGTTTTAATGTAAATTTTTAATTTCTTGTAGAAATGCAGTATGATTATGCCGGAAACACATACATGATATATCCTATTGCAAAGGGGAGAAAAATAGTGAGGAGCTCAGAAAATTACAAAATTTGGCCTTCCAATCTAAGTTATACAGGGCAATCACACAAATATTTCCAATCAATTTTGTTTGGCAATGTTGATGACTGTGCAGAAGAAGTATCTGTATGTTTATATGTGAAGTATTGCATGCTATATTCTCTATGGCATTTGGGGCATATTTTTGTGAGTATTCTGCTTTTATCTGGATTACAATTCTTTTGGTGCTTAACCCAATTGGGGCTGGATATATTCTTATTGCATTGATTACAATATTTTTGATTCGGCATTTTTGTTGTTGGTTTATTATATAAAATTTCCTGGGGTTCAATTCAAAATTTTGTACTTAATATATATATATATATATATATAAATTTTGTTCAGCTGTGTGCTTTGTATATTACTTGTATATATTTAATATGTTAATATTATTAATTTTTATCCTCGGTTTATTATATAAAATTTTTTGGGTTTTAAATCAAAACTCTATGCTTACTATGACAGGTTGTAAAGCTAATAGCCTACAAGTGGAAAAAGAGAATAAATATTGATCTACACTGACGTAGCACAAATACTGCACAGACATGCATGTCCTAGAAAGGCAATGACCTTACACTGTGTTATGTATTGATTTTTGTATAACAGGCTAGGACAGATATAAGCCTGACTCTAAATATGAGTGGATTACAACAAACAAGCTGGATGTAACAAATATCAGATTTTTTTATACAAAATATAAGCCCTTTTGTTCAATATATCAGAAATTGAATAATAAGAAATGTTATATATTAAACCAAACAGGCCTGTAGTATGAAAAGCACTGTAACAACACATCTGTACTCCTCAGCCACTCTCACAATACTGGCTGATATGTAATGCAAAATCTCTTTATATACCCTAAGCCGGTCCGAGAAGAAAAAAACAGGAATTTCCCGTGAATTTTGTTTTCACGGGAAATTCCCGAGGGCTTTTTTTACGGGAAATTCCCAAGGGGTCATATTTTTCACGGGAATTTCCCGAGAGCTTTTATTAAAATTATCTGTGAATTCCACGATACACTCCCTGATGACACTATATGTAGTGTTATTCTTATAGGTGAAAAATCATATGTTTATGATGTAAGAAATGAGAGGGTCACAGAGCAATTCTAGAAGATTTCTGCATATTACATTGTTTTAATATTAGATAAACAAATTGAACCTGGTATGAACCATGAAGGCGTATAGGGGGTGTGGGGGTAACGCCCCACACTTTCTTGATCCGGTCGTGAGTGGGGGTGATGTGATCAGCATCACCCCCCTGACCGCTTTTACCCCCCAGGGTTTCCCCCAGGTACCCATGTTATTCGACGCTGGGTGGGCGCCGGGGCCGCTTCCATCGTTAGAAAAGTTCCCGAATTTGAACCGGCCGGGGATCGAACCCGGGACCTTTAGCATGGTAGTCAGACGCGTAGTCAGCATATTTTTAACAAGCTTATGGACAACAATCTGGCTGATGCAACTTTTGTAAGTGTGGGCAAATCAATCTGAGGGGGCTCATCATTTGTACATTGTAGTTTCGGGAAATTCCCGAGGGCATTTTTACAAAAATCTTGGATTAGACAGGGTTCCACACTTGAGCAAAAAACTCATATGGGCATGTTGAGCTAGTTTTAAGTGTGGCCAAATCTGCCTGACGGGGGCTCATCATTTGTTGTCCTTATAATAGCACCAACCCCACTACTGCGTAGTTATGTAGGGGCTAAGAAGGCTATGCCCTCCCCCAAAGCCTGACATTAGCCCCCACGACGCATGCAGCATATGCTCCAAATAATTAAGGAAAGATGAACTGTACAAAAAATTAGAAAATTTATCACGAAACTTTCTTCTAATGTGACAGTCACACTTAAGCCAAGAAGTTCAAATTATGTTTTGATGCAGGCAGTGTACAACAGGAAGTAGATGCAGGTTGCTATTTATTCTCTATAAAAATTGAAGTCTATGTGCATTTTATGGATCATGTGTTCGGACAAGATTTCAAAGAAAATATATCATCGTTATTTCTATTAATATTCCACCTTGGAGCGCATGGCAAACAATAATGTTGTTGCTTTTAAGCGATAGCGGCTTGGCATACAGCGTTAACATAGATGGAGTTTTTCAACAATGACTTTCTACAATTGAGTCTCTCTGAATATGAAAGGGAGCCGTCATTGTTGTAATCAAGAGCTCTCTCGTTCGAAACCTGGTGGAGGCACATTGCACAGTGGCTCGGATAACATTTTAAACTGTAGATCCAACCCCGATTAGCTTCTATGTGCAAAAAGTAGACATAAAGAATAATAACAATTCGTTGTAGAGACTTAAATAGAATAACAGTTTTGATAGGGAAAATGCATCAGAACAAATTGTGAAGTTAGTTCGTGTGGATCTGCATTGTGTACTGGTACAGATAATTTAAAAATATACACCTGAATGTCATGTGAATGCAAATGTGTCGCGACTAATGAATTTGAGAAAGATCAGTGGCGTAAATAACACCACCAGTGCTGTGGGACGCACGAGGTTCTGGGGCGCAACATTTCTAGAAATCTAGACGTGGCAAAATAATTTGATCGTTAATTTCATGTTTAGAGATACCAAATGACAACGAAATTTCACATGGTGACATAATATTCATTAGAAAAATGTGGAAAAAGAATCATAAAATATCTACTCAATCACAATATCTTGAATATGTGACACAAGTGTTGCTCGGCAAATTATCCACGACTATCTTCATTAATTTTTCCCTTCCATCCTAACTGGTTTTACAGTTTGAATGTTTACGCATCGTTTGGCGTTTTCTTTCAATTCTTGAAGCTCTCGCTGGGTGAAATAAAGAGAATAAACATGGTGATGGACAATTTGCTAGGTAATCCTTATGCATCGCACTGTTTGAAAAGTATCCAATGAAAAAGTTCGTTAACTGCGGTTTGAAAGAAGTGGCATAAGAGCAAAAGTCGGTTTTCTCCTTGTAGTGAAGGTTAACGTTCAAGTATTCTAACGTAGGAAAGGTTCCAAATAACGCATTTTAAGTCAGATTGTCGATCAATGAGAGCCAGTGGTATAGAAATCTAGTATCGAAATATATACATTGGCACAGAATGCTATTTATTTGTATTCTGTGGTGAAGAGAAAGCAACGCCATTCTTTAATCCCCATTAAGTAACGAGAAATGTATTCACTAGAAAGAAGCTTATAATTACGTTGCATTAAGAATCATGGAATTAGAGCACGTGTGTTGGTAGCCCTAAGTTGAACCTTGTAATAAAATAATAAAAACATTTCTCATTTATGTTGAAATAACATGAACATGTCTACAGATTTTCTCTTCTTGTGTATCTATCTTCTTGGAGTTTAATTTATTTTAAAAAATGCCATTTTTCGTTAAAATTGAAATCGTTGTCAAATTTGTATTTGATGGCAATCGATTTTAGAATCATTTCAAGTTTTCTAATGACAACGTTACTCAATGTCTTTCGCACACTGATTTTATTGTATCTTTAACTTTCTTTATGTACATTGAATCAATCCTGTTCTGAGGCTTCATTCAGACCCATCAAAGGGAAGAGATCTGTATATATATGTTATGTATGACGTAACGGTATGTTTACTTTAATTACAAAACAAAAGGGTAGGAATGAGATGACCAGAGGGTCGAATCGAAATGAAGACACGAAAGCATCTACATCTTGACAAGACAAAGAAGAGGACCATCCTTAATCGACACTTATTATATTTATAGCATTCTTGGGATGCATCAGGCATTTATACTAACAATGCATCAAGGTTCCCATTGTTGAATCGTTGCCGGAAAGCGCAGAAAGCTTTAGATTGTGATCAAGTAAGGTTTGATTTAAAGTTCTCTCAATTTTCCTAGTGGAATAATACAAAAATATCATGCAGCGACAGGTGACAGAACCCAGAAAGACCTCATGTCTCATGAGAGCTATGGTCAGAAGACGACTGCTAAGCCCTGTCATGCAGGAAGCGATGATAACATCGAATCGACCCATCGTACGAAGATCAGTGCGTAGGATGATATTCCTGGATGTATTTGAAAACCGGATCATATTTATCGCGCTCTTTGAGTATTCCTACAACCTTCAGTTGTACAGTACTCCCTATTTGGCAATCACAGATATAGCAGAAGAGTACTACTTCTTGCATGGTGGTGCGATTATCACCGATAGCCAGGAACTTACTATTTGGACCAAGCAAGAAGTGTGCGACAGGCTTCTACAAATTCCAAGTTGCGATTTAAACCAACCGATGAAAATTGTTGATGTAAATAAGCAGCTAGTAGTTAGACAGAAACCATTTGGAGGAAACGAAGTAGTAAAGGAACGTCTAAATCTTGCGGGATTGGATCACGCATTTCACAGTTTGAGTTTATACATGTTGAGACATTGGCGCATGGCAGAGATCATCGTAGAATGCGGCATCTATGAATTAAGATACATTGGGATGCTGTTTATGGTCTATTCCGAGTGTTCCGAGCAAGGTCTTAGTATGCAAAGTGTAAACAGAGTGCAGTATGGAAGAACCGCAAGAATTCTTCATTTTCTTGCTAGGCAGCCAGCTCCAAAGGACATAGTTCATTCGCATTCGCAGATAGATGGCGAAAGGAAGTTCTGCAAACATCCGCAGGAACTGAACTTGAGCGTTTCAACAGGAAAACTCAGCGAAATAATACAGAATGTAAGAGTGTCGTTGTGGAGCAGAAGCACAGATTTCATTGGACAATATATTTGTGCTTCTAAGTTTGCCTTCAGAGGACGACATCAAAGTGAGTTGAGTTTCAATTGCAGAGAATGGAAGGCAAGCAGTGACAACAATGACTTTGAAATGGTGGAAAATGTCATGGTAAAAGATCTTGATAGAGAATCCGAGGACAAAAGTCAGGCAGAAGTATGTGATGCAATGACGAAAGAAAAGAAAGCAATGTATAGAAGGGAAGAAGATATACCCATTTCAAAGTATATTCTGAACGTGCGCGAAGCTTTGTAGAGGTACGCAGAGGCTTACGGCATCTTAACCAATACACTCCGGAAGGAGAAAAGCGAGAGAAGGCAGAACAGGCTGAACATATTTCCGAAGATGATCTTTGCGATTTCTACGTCTGGACCATGGAGACACTCAGAAGTTTGGAGGACACCGTCAAGAACGTTGAGGAGGTCCCAGAAACAACGTCCGGCGATAACCTCCGAATAATATACGACGCGCGAGATCAGTATCGCAACGTTATGAAGAACGTGGTGTCGAAATTCAAGAAGTCTGTGTCGGACAAAGTGAAAGAAAAGGGAATTCCATGTCGAACACTTGATAAACTTCTTGCGGAGGCAGAAGTTAATTATAAGTTATTAAGGAGGCAAATCAACATCGGATACGATGAAATGCTGATATCTAGACAGAAGGCTGAGGCTCGAGAACGTTCAAAGGTGAAGCTAATATCTTCGGATCAGAAGCAGACAATGAAGGATGAAATAGGTCAGAAGAATGAAGAGCCTTACAAAATGAAGGATCAAATATCGGATTTGGATCAAGAATTACGAAAAGAAGACGCTCAGATGGATGAAACCTGTTTCAAAGTGAAAACAGGATCACTGGACAGGCAGCAAGGACGGTTAAACACAGACGATCGGAAGAGACGAAAGGCTTGCAAAGTGAAGAGAGAATCATTTTTCAGGGAACACGACATGAAGAGTAAAGACGCTCGAAAGAAACGAAAATCTAGCCAATACGCAGAAACGTTTCCAGATGAAGGAACTTCCAAGGATAGAGAACTTCTTCGAGATGACCAACAACCTCAAGAAGACGAGCGTCCTAACTTTATTAGGAGAATTCGAAGATTGCTATGCATGTGTTAATAAAAAAACAAACTAGAAGCGTGTATCAATATAATTACTTTGAAATAGATTACAGTATTACAATACTAACAGAAATAAGACTCTGAAATTTAGGAATATCTTTGTTAGTTGATTTAAATAGTTAAGTCACAAAAAATTGAAAAATAGTCAATGGTGAGAAAATAGACATGATTTCTCTTTTCCACTCTCACACGCACATACGTGTGTGTGTGTGTGTGAGTGTATTGTGTTGTGTTGTGTGTGTGTGGGTGTGTGTGTGTGTGTATACATACATACATACATATATATATATATATATATATATATATATATATATATATATATATATATATATATATATAAATCTGTGTGTGTGTGCGGTTGTTTAAATATGCATAAAATCAATTTCAGTTACCTTATGCTGATTTCATACGCCCTGGATTAATCACCATAATGATTGATGATAAATGATGTGGGACATTTTGCAAACCATGAGCGAACAACATTCGCCACACACATGTTATTTATACAAAAGTGAAACGCAGTGTCAGAACAGATTCTCTCTTATTACAACTTCGATTCATTTGCGCCATCAATGAAAACATTTAAGAAAAAATGCTATGTAGTATGATATGTTTATAGTGCTGGATGGCAGAGACCTTCTACAATGTTCGAAACTGGACTTTAGCAATTCGGCGCCATTTTGGCTCCTAATTCACTAAACTTAGTCGCCCAATTGAGGCGTTGCGGATACGAAGGGCGAACTCAAGAAACGTGCATTGTGAGGGAAATCCGTTTCAAGTTGTAAAGCACAGTGCGAACTCCACAAAAACTTTGAAAATAACGCATGAAACATTCCGATGTACTGTTACCAAGTTTTTGTGGAGTTCGCACTGTGCCTGACAATTTTAAACGCATTTCCCTCTTTCCCTCACAATGTACGTTTGTTAAGTTCGCCCTTCGTATCCGCCAGTGGCGATTTCTCTGGGTGTGTAAGTCGTGTGTCAACGGCCAAAGGAAAATGAAATAAAGAAGAAAGTATCTGTACTTTTATAAATTACGATTTTGAGCGTTTTTCTTCAATTGTCAGTCTCGAGCGCCCGGTAGTTTTCGAACGCGGCGCAGCGCGCAGTGGTTGTCAGGCAGGCAGATCGGTCCCGCACTGCCAGGACGTTTTAGAGTAAATACAACGTCTTACCACTGCCAAAACATAGGATGACCGCGCATGCGCACCCTGCCACCCACCAGCATGGTTACCTTCTCAAGGCGTTGTATTTGTTCCCAACGATTTGACTTTCATTCGCCCCGCGTTCCGCGTTGTTTTGCTCGTGATTGTTGTGCATTGTTTTTTAAACGTGTGGTGTGAAGTGATGCTGTTATTTTAAGATGGAGAATAGTGAAAGTGTTGTGCAAAAGTATTTAAATAATTCATTTTCTTCGCTTTCGTTTTCAGAGAAGAAACAAGTGATCGACAATGGTCGACCATGTCCGAATCTCACGTTGTGTTAAAGGAAAAAGTGGTGCTGGAAAAGGTTTTGAGAGACATTTTCGAAAAGAACTCTATGAAATTTCAGACTGGCTTTGCGGGTATGATATGGTGAATAAATTTTACTATTGGACATGCTTATTATTCTAGACTAAAAAAGGTGTTGGGAATTATCAAGGGTATGCGGATTTGAATCATCTCAATACTGCAGTGAGAAAACACAGCGAGTCTGAATTGCATCTTTATAGTTTCTTTAAATTTAGTAGTTTTGTTGCCACCCCTACTAGAATTGACGTTCTTTTGCATACTCAACGAAAAGCTGAGCTATGCAATGAAAAAGTAAAAAAGAAGAGGGAAATATTAAAGAGGTTGATTAACGCCGTCTGTTATTTAGCAAAGCAAGATCTGCCATTCCTAGGCCATGAGGAAAATGCAGCATCTCTAAATAAGGGCAATTACATGGAATTCCTCATTGCAAGTGCCGAGTTCGATCCCTCATTAAAAGAACATTTATTAAATTCTACAGTTTTTCGCGGTACTTCGGCAGGCATTCAAAATGATTTAATAAATTCAGTTTCGGATGTTCTGAGAGATGAAATCTATAATGAAATTCAAAACACAGACTTTGTGGCTATCATGGTTGATGAAACATGAGACATTAGCAAACAATCTCAGGTGTCAACAGTGTTACGTTTTTTTTTCGGCCTCACAAAAAAAAAATAATTGAAAGATTTATTGGATTTCTTGACATGAGCGCCGATAAAACTGCAGGATCTCTTTTTAGTCACGTGGCTGAAATAATGGATAAATATAAGTGTGGGGATAAATTAATTGCCCAGACATGCGATGGATATTCTGTAATGAGTGGTCATTTTAATGGCCTTCAAAGTAAAGTTTTGGAAAATTATCCGAAAGCTTTTTTTACGCATTGTTATGTTCATGTTATGAACTTCGTGCTGCAACAATCGTTAGAATGTAACAAAGAGCTTAAGGTGTTCTTTTGTGGTCTCAAATCAATGTCTACGTTTTTCTCTCATTCTCCAAAGAGGTTACACGAACTTTCTGCTTTGATGTCCGTCATTAGCTCCTACCAGATGGAATTTTACCTCTAGGCTAGTGTGGACAGTCAATGACAACAGAGAAACACTGCTTATGTTTTTTGAACATGTTAGTGAAAGTGGAGACTTCGATCATTTGACTGCAATGACTCCAAGAGGATTTTCTAGCTTCCTGAAGGATTTCGAAAATATATTTTTTATAAAGGCTTTATCCAACTTGCTTGCCTTTTCAGACGTATTATTCAGTATATTGCAGTCTAAAATGTTGATATTTTGTATTGCAGTAATAAAATTGAATTTCAACGACAGCTGAAAAGGGAAAGTGAGAATTTCGAAACACTATGGAATTCTATAACTGGTGCCAGGCACGTATCCAGGAATTCCTTTCGGGGGGGGCTCAACACCATTTTTTAAGGGGTATAATAAGAACCTCACAATTGTATATTTAAGACCAGTGGTGGCAATTGGGTTTCAAAACGGGGGGGGGGGGGGGGCGGTGCAAGGAAAGTTTACTTTCTCTTGGTAGACAGGGCTTAACATTAAGAGGCCATAATGTTGAGGGGAAAAAATGGGGAGCAACTATCCCTTAAATCGTCGCCACTGTAAGGCTGTCATTTTAATCAGAACGTGAAATCGGAACATTTTTTACCACTCGACTCCTCTGTTTCCATGCATTAACATTGTGTGCCAGAACCATCTCAGTATGTGTGTTTGTCCATTTCATCTCATCAGACATAAAAACATCTATGGTGTCTTTGAGTGTTTTTACGAAGCTGTTACACATGCACGGGATGGACAATCCACTCGACAACGCGAGATTCAAATTGTGGGCTGCGAAATGGCTGCAGACAGCTCTCGAATATTTCTTTCTGATTCGAGCCTGAACACCACTAAAGTGTCTTGTCCTCCCATGTTTGCAGCTCTTATAAAAGCCGAAACCCACCAAATTGTTCAGATTCAGGCTTTAGCACTCACAAGTGTTCAAAAATGCCTGTCGCAGCTTCCGCTGTCTTGTCATATGTCGGCACGAAACAAAGGAAGTCTTCTCGAATACGGCTGGATCACGAAACAATTAACGCACAGTTCCGTTCCCAACACATCTAATGTTTCGTCTTCCAGTATGATCAAATGCTTACTCATTTATCTCCAGTGAGGTGCCCAAGGGAGGGTTGGTGAGGTCATAACCCCATTTGACCCAGTATTCTTTTCTCTTTTCTTTAAAAAAAAAGACGAACGTCAAAGACAGGAAAAAAATGACAAAATCAGGACTGACCACCAAAAATAGTAGGTATGCGTAACCCCTCTCCATTCCGAAAATCCTGGGCACGCCACTCTTTATCTCGGACACATTTTTTAAAATCAACTCACCAGAAGTTTTATCATTCCGTATTGGAGATTAAAGTAAGATGCGTTCTTCCTGCAGGTTTGGATATGATCCTTTAGGGTGCTGTCGTCTGCCTGCCTTCACACCTAACCTTAACAAGGCCCTAATTTTCCATCATTGTGACTTGGATTTTCAAGACTTAAGAAGGTTTCAGACCAAAGGGACACGCGATACATGTCGATTGGAATGGGCCAATCAACAGCAACGTTTCACACCGTAGCGACACAAAAGACCGCACAAACCTACCGAAATTTCGACTTGTAAAATCCTCAGGCGACACGGTGTGAAATCTCCCTTATTAGGCTACTGTCATTGTCACCTCGAAGTAGTAGCTCTTGTTGACCACAGAGGAAAAAAATTCTCCTCAACCGGTGAGAATGCTTCTCAGTTTTCTTCTCTCTCCTATATTTTCTGTGCTTGTTCACTATACAGACAACACCTTACGATTTGATATACACAGGACATTACTATGTAGACATTTTAACGAAAAATCGGTTGAAGTCAATGATGGATGACTAGGTGGCTCAGTTGGTAGAGCCCTGATTCGGGTTCTGGTAGAGCCTGCAATTTCCGCCTAAAATGTCTGCATATGCAACGTCTTCTTGCTCGCTCTTCTCGACATTCATAAAATTTTCGGCTGTCTCTTTATGGTAGTTAAGCAGTGGCGCAGGAACGGGGTGGTACAGGGGTACATTGTACCCCCCTAAATTTTTGAAGGGGGTACTGTACCCCCTAAATCCGTAAATCGAGTTGTACCCCCTTATACCCCCCTTGGTAATTTGACAGCAGACGCAAGGTGCTACTGTTAAAAGAACCTATTTTCAGTTCGCCCAATAAAAAAGTGTATATTGTTTATAACTTGTAAACATTATCTTCCTTACCACAGAAATTCAAAACATTCTAAACTTATTCTACTATAGAGCGACCACAAGAAAAATAAACCTTGGATGAAAAGTCCCCGCGCAGCTTTCCCTTCTTCCGTTCAGCTCGCGCCATAAGGAAGCATGGTTCACTCGCCCCTCCCCCCCTCGCGGGGGTACGGTGCACAGGAGTCGCGAGTCTTCGCAGGTTGTTTTGCTTGTGGTTCCACTATACATTGTGGTTGCTACTAGTTAGTTCATTGACCTAAGTTCTTGGAAACCTCTTTAAGGAGATGAAAATTGTTTGAAATGTGTGTTGAACGATGGAATCTGATTTGCTCTCAGAAAATCACGCTGCAGACGAATGCTCCTTTGCGTAAGAAGGGGGGGGGGGGGGGGTACACTTTTCTAAAGAAATGGTCGCGTCGATTCGAAGGGTATATGACTGATCCCATTTTCTTTTGAATATTTAAAATGGAATTTTCCAAAACGAAATACTTACACGATCGAGACGAGATACTACAGACCAACTTACGGGGGGTTCTTTGTAAGGGGTGTTCGGAAAACTATACTTAAACCTATATATTAAGATATTTTGAAAATAGAATCCCGATTAGCCTATCTGAGCATGAAGTGAATCTAGAATAAGTTTTAATGACTTCCGAGTGGAAACCGAAACAAAAATTTACACAAACAAGAACGAGAAGGACCTCGCCACACAGGAGACGAGATGAGGCTGTGACAATTTTCGACTCATTTTATCGCGATATCATTCCTAGGTGAAATGAAATTTTTCCTAGACATTTAAACAATGTGCAATTTGCGATATTATCAGAGGGGAGGAATTATTTTTACCTATGTATTAGAATGCAACACAAACTGAACGCCATTTTAAGTTAAACCCTAAATTCAATCTGTAAGAAAATTACATTAGTCAGATGAATGCACGAGATAAATGAAACTCACTGCAGGTTCTATTGGTACATTTTGGATTGTATTCGCAAGGTCTTTGAGTGAGATGAGAATGTTTGATTGATTTATTTGGTTTATTTTACTTCGCATTTCTGCCACTTTTGGCTAATCGCAAAGATGAGGATGGGCGATGATATCATGAAATTGATGAACACTCACATGCCCAACCTGGTACCTCTGGCGTCAAAGCGCCCTATGCCAACCCCTCCGCCACGGAGGCCGCCGAGGTGGGAATGTGTTTTGGATTTTCTTTGTAGATGCGAAAATCTTTAACTGTGACATTAAAGTTTACCTTTTCACATAAACGAGAAATTGACATGTCACCCTAAAACACATGCATGTATCTGCATTTAATACTACTACATACGAAAGGAAACCTTGGGCGTTTCTTCATATTATCCACCAAAGATTGAAACGAAAAAACAAAAAACATTTTGAGCGTATGCCTTTCCTTGCTTCCTCTGACATCTTAAGTATTTCGGTTTTGTATTTTGTATATGTAATGATAGTACTTTCAGTGCTTGAAGAGTGTCATCAGGTACAGCTAATTATATAACAAATAAATGCTTTGTCAAATGTTTCACAAATATTTCAAAGTTAGACTTCTTCACGAGTTGATCGGGAACTATCTCAACTCATTTTTTTTTTTTTAATACAAAGCCTTACAGATGTCCGAGTAAATACCAAATACATGGCTTCTAAAAGAAATTGGATGTGGTACACATCTGCCATAAATTGTTTAAAGATATTTTTATGCGTAGCTATGGGAATTTAAAATTAGAATGTACTGAACTGAAGTGGAACTCTATAAGTATGATATATTCATAATGTATTTTCTATACTCAGTGGGTGGGAGATGATTATTCCTGTTTGGGGTAGTTCAAGATCCTCCTCGCCCCCTTTAATCTCAACCTGCATTAAAATGAATAGATGTATCTTTGTTTTTTACTTTTCGTTAATTGGATCTAACTCCTTGTTTGTTATTCAATAAATATTCAATTATTTTTCTATTTGACATTAAATTCCTTGCCAGTTCAGTTGTTTTTATGCAAATCTTGACGATCTTAACTACACGTAAGCTAGATAATGAATATATGCTTTTATACCTATTGTTTTACTATATTTTACCTATTCATGTAAAAACAACAATACAATATTAATTAACTTACATATTTAATTAATATTTTAATTTAATTAAATATAATTATTATAATTATATTTATTATTATTATTATTATTGCAACACTTGGTTGGACCCCCGAAATGTATTTCTAGGTGCAGTAGTATTTGTGTTTATATACAGGGTGATTCTAAAGGTAGGGTACAAACGAAAACCACAGATACCTCCCATGAAATAGAGACGAAAGTGCCCCTTCCACTTTGCCGAGAGATGCCTCCGTGAGGAGCTAGACAACGCCGAAATCGTGTGAAAATGAACTTCACACCGCTGTACAGCCAGTACCAGTGAAGATAGAAAGGCGGAACAAAAGAAGTCAAAAGGAACACCAAAGTCGCCCATCCGAAAATCACCAGGCGGCAGCTGCGCAACGCATGCACATGGGGTTCCACAAAGGAAATAGGAGTGTCCCGCAAGACGAGTGAAGGGAAAGGGTATCGATCGACCTTTGTTGTCTCCTTGGCAGGTACCATTCCCCGTCTGCTCCTCTTTCTCTTTTGTTGCACCGTGTTTTGTTCTTGCTGCGGTGTCTCCCCACTGTGTTTGGGGACCCCACATGCGCTGCACCGCCAGCGTCACCATTTCTGCCCCAAACCATGTACGCGTCTGTTGCCTGTCGAGTGTCACAGACCACTTTGCTTGCATTCTCGGTATGTTTCTTCGTCCTACGTCGTCCTCCCGTGGTTCTGCAACCCCGCACTACTTTTCTCGACTGCACTGCTTCAGTCATGGTGTTTGTTTCCCGCTGTGCAATTGTTACTTCATGCTTCATTGCTTCTTTTGTCCCCTACCGTTGTCGATCGCTACCCTTTCCCTTCACTTGTCTTGCGGGACACTCCTATTTCCTTTGTGGAACCCCATGTGCATGCGTTGCGCAGCTGCCGCCTGGTGATTTTCGGATGGGCGACTTTGGTGTTCCTTTTGACTTCTTTTGTTCCGCCTTTCTATCTTCATTGGTACTGGCTGTACAGAGGTGTGAAGTTCATTTTCACACGTTTTCGGCGTTGTCTAGCTCCTCACGGAGGCATCTCTCGACAAAGTGGAAGGGGCATTTTCGTCTCTATTTCATGGGAGGTATCTGTAGTTTTCGTTTGTACCCTACCTTTAGAATCACCCTGTATATATGGGATGGTGAATTTTGTACCCCCCAAATGAAAAAAACGTTCCTGCGTCACTGTAGTTAAGTGTTTGAATGTGTTTCAAACCCAGTAGGCTTAAACAAAAGTATTTTTTTATACCATGAAATTCTCGGAATGCATATACGAAATTTAGTTCTGGCAAAACTAAATCATCACTCAAAACTTTGATTTTCAGTTGATCTATGCAGCTTATTTCTCTTTTAATAAACCATTCAAATATCCGGTACTGCTGAAATATTCACGAGAGAGAGAGAGAGAGAGAGAGAGGCCTTGATCTCTTCGGCCCTCGACCCGAACTAGCACTACACTGAGGCCCCAGGGGCCTCCCCCATGGTGCAGTGGTAGCGTAATTGCCTTGTAATCAAGGGGTCCCGGGTTCGATACCCGGTGGAGGCACAAGTGGTTCGGATCCCACTTTAAACTGTAGGTCCAGTACCGATTAGCCTTACTGTGCATAAAGTGGACTTAAAACAGCAACTCAAACCAAACTGAGGCCCCAGAAGTTCTACTGTCGTCAATGTCTTCATTTTCGAATCACTATATCTTATAAAGCAACCAGAGGATGCTGACTGATCACTAATCGACTGTATGAATTGTCACACTTACCTCTGAAATTTCATTAACCGATTCTTTGTACAGATCAACCGAAAAATTGAATCCGCGTATTTATATCCTCATTATATTCTAGAACGTTCCGCAGATAAAACGATTCGTTAATATTGCCAGTAGTTGACTCCTTCTCTCATTCAAGAACGTACCCTCTCCCGCCTTCCAGAGATTAGAAATTACAACGAATCGCCCTACGTGTGGCTCTACCTTTGTTGTGCAGCTTCCAAACGCTGACAAGTCTCTACATAGTGCTCAAGTCCGCTGCGACAACACCGAAAGCGCATGAAAAGTTTACGTGCAATATTATCAACAACAGGGTTATAGAACATTCTCCGTCTTGTCTCGATAATTCTCTATCTCCTTAAACCATCGTCACATTATTCAAAAAGCCAAAAACGTAATTTATCTAGTGTAAAATATTTTAAAAATCATGGGGGGGGGGCCTGGGGCCACCTCAACCCCACCTTGGATACGTGCTATTAACAATAACAGGGTTATAGAGCATTATCCGTCTTGTCTCGATAATTATTTCTCCCAAATTATCATCACGTTATTCAAGAAGCCAAAATTCTATTTTTATCTAGTGTAAACAGAAAAATTTCCTGAATGGGGGCTCGAGTCTCCTGATTCCCACCTTGGATACGTGCTACTGACAATAATAGGGTTATAGAATACTCTCCGTCTTATCTCGATAATTATTTCTCTCAGATTTATAAATTTATTATCTTCACATTATTCAAGACGCCAAAAATCTAATTTTATCTAGTGTACATTTAAATATTTCCTTAGTGGGGGCGGCTCGAGCCACCTTATCCCCACCTTGGATACGTGCTATTAACAATAACAGGGGTATAAAACATTCTCCGTCTTGCCTCGATAATTATTTCTCTTCTTAAATTATTTTCACATTATTCAAGGAGCCAAAAATCTAATTTTATCTAACGTTAACTGAAAAAATTCCTTGGGAGAGGGTCGAGCCCCGGTGCCCCATCTTGGATACGTGCTATTATCAATAACAGGGTTACGGAACATTCTCCGTCTTGCCTCGATAATTATTTCTCTCCTTAAAATATTGTCACATTATTTTATTTCACACTACAAGAAACAAAAAAACTCATTTTATCTAGTGTAAATATAAAACGTTTGGGGGCCTCGAGCCCCATGAGCCCCCCCTCTGGATACGTGCCTGACTGGTGCAGTAGAAAAGGAAGAGATTGTTGAAATGAAAAGGAGGCGACTGAACAACGAATCACAGAAAGACCACTGCCGGAGGCTTTACTTTGAAATCATTGATAATATCAGCAACCAGATAACAATTAGATTCGCATCGTTTGAAAAAATGCAATATTTTGATTTACTAAATCCCACTTGAATAAAAGAGAAAACTTTCCTCACCATCTCGTACATAAATTGCAGGAAATTTATGGCAGTCTGTTTAATTTAACCAAACTACAGAATGAACTTTATGTTTGGTATGCTTCCACTGAAGGATCAGAGAAAACACCAATTGAGATTGTAAATTATCTACTGGACACGAATCTAGTGGGTGGGTTTACGGAAATATATAAATTAGCAGTGTTTAACGCAACAATTCCTTCCACGACGTCACCTGTCGAGAGATCGTTCTCATCACTGAAAAGGATCCACACATTCTGCCGATCTACTCAAACTCAGAACCGGATGACGCCCGTATCAGCGTCGCTCGAAGAAAGCAGCGGACAGATGTTATTTATTCTTCCTAGTCTTGCCAATATTGATTCCATTTCCCCCTTCGAAGGCAAATCCATTGCATGGGAGACCTTTGCTGGAGGGAGGGGTTGCTCTGTCGAAAGAAGCAGACCACAAGGTTCCCTGTCCGCTACTCTCCCCCCGCTCAAGAGTCTGACCATAACAGGTTTCCTGTTACAAGACAAAACTTTTGCCGAGTGTCTGAAAGAAGAAAAACCATAGACGAGAAAAACACACATTGACGAACATCGCAATACAACTGAGAGCCAAGGACTATTTAGGGGAGGCGGGGTGTCCAGGGAGTCCGAATCTTCTACGAGAGACTTACGAAGTACTAAATTAAATAATGTAAATATGCTTGTTTTGTTTAGCATATGTCGTATAATCGAGAGACGTGTATTTCCGTCAAACATATTCTAAGGGAAGGATTACATTGGGGTCAAACAACTTTGGATGACTGTATCAAATAAGATTTATGCACACCACTACTTAAGTAATATGATAAAATATTAAATTAAGAGCTTTTCATTTCGTCAAATGGATCTAACATCCTTTTTCGTTATTCAAACAATATTCAATTCCTTATCTGTTTCACAATCACATTGACAGGGCAGTTGTTTTTATACAAATTGAAGCGATCTGAACTATTCATGAGCTAGATAATGAATATGTGCGGTTATATTCCTATTCATATGCCGTCCTTTTCCCATTCATGTAATAACAATATTAATTAATATTTTAATTATTAATTTAATATTACAGTTATTTTAATTTGTTTTTATTATTAGAAGAAGGTACCAACATCATAGGCGTGCGCAGACTCTCTGATAAGGGGTGGGGGGTGGGGCAAAAGCCTTGAAAATTCAGTCAGATCGGGAAAGAAAACCTCATTTTATCTCACTGTTTTAGTTTTTTGCATTGATGTGATATATATATATATATATATATATATATATATATATATATATATATATATATATATATATATATATATATATATCACATCAATGCAAAAAACTAAAACAGTGAGATAAAATGAGGTTTTCTTTCCCGATCTGACTGAATTTTCAAGGCTTTTGCCTTGTGTGTGTGTGTGTGTGTGTGTGTGTTCGCGCGCGCGCGTGTATAATATATATATATATATATATATATATATATATATATATATATATATATATATACAGGGTGACTGGTAATTAGATGTATTTCCTGAAAGGGGTTAAAGTAGAGACAATTTGCAATAAATTTGACCATATGATACCCCGTCCGAAAATTAGTAGTTTTCGAGATAATCGAGTTTCTATTGTTTTTTCTAAAAATGACAATTTTCCACATAAAAAGATAAATTGAGAAAAAACTGATAATTGTAGGGAACTTATTTAAGCGTTTTCTGATAGCTAACAAACAAGTGGTTCGTTTAGAAAAAAGTTTTTTCCAAATAACAATCACATGTAAGTACCGGGTGGGTCTAAACTTACAAGTCATGATAAAAAAATGCACTCTTAGTTTACTTGGCAACGTATTAATAACAAAAATGGTATGACACGAACCGTACAAATTACTTAAATTACTTCCTTGAGTCATCAGCTATCCAACAAGGTACAAATGTTGCTAACATTTACATTTGTGTACAAGAAATAATACTTCATTCATCTTCATGTGTATGGAATCAATGAACAATACAATTAAAGAACATTACACGTCTTGCCCAAAGTGGGCACCTCCGTTACGAATGCAGGCACGCAGGTTTTTACGGGTCATTTGGTCTCTTAACTCGTGATGTGATGGTGGCTTTGACGTGTTGACCAGCTGTTAAGATCCTCTCCCTGAGCTCTTCTTGCGAGTTTACCGGTGCCTTGTCATGTGGCTCCAAATGTAAAAGTCGCAAGGCGTCAAATCAATCGGGGGATCGAGCTGGGCAGTCATCATGCTGATAAATCATGTCACGTCTTGTAGCTAGAGGCACATCCTCCAACAACATTGCCATCCCGTTCCTCAAAAAATGTTCATAAGTGATGCCATTTAAGATTTGGGGCAGAAAAAATGGCTCGATGAAATGATTGTTGATTACGCCCATCCATACTTCTGCCTGGGCGTGCGACAGTGGCTGGATGAAAAGTACCCAAAGAAATGGATTGGCCGAGGCGGACCGATTCCCTGGCCGGCTCGATCCCCCGATTTGACGCCTTGCTACTTTTACATTTGGAGCCTCATGACAAGGCACCGGTAAACTCGCAAGAAGAGCTCAGGGAGAGGATCTTAACAGCTGGTCAACACGTGAAGGCCACCATCACATCACGAGTTAAGAGACCAAATGACCCGTAAAAACCTGCGTGCCTGCATTCGTAACGGAGGTGCCCACTTTGAGCAAGACGTGTAATGTTCTTTAATTGTATTGTTCATTGATTCCATACACATGAAGATGAATGAAGTATTATTTCTTGTACACAAATGTAAATGTTAGCAACATTTGTACCTTGTTGGATAGCTGATGACTCAAGGAAGTAATTTAAGTAATTTGTACGGTTCGTATCATACCATTTTTGTTATTAATACGTTGCCAAGTAAACTAAGAGTGCATTTTTTTATCATGACTTGTAAGTTTAGACCCACCCGGTACTTACATGTGATTGTTATTTGGAAAAAACTTTTTTCTAAACGAACCACTTGTTTGTTAGCTATCAGAAAACGCTTAAATAAGTTCCCTACAATTATCAGTTTTTTCTCAATTTATCTTTTTATGTGGAAAATTGTCATTTTTAGAAAAAACAATAGAAACTCGATTATCTCGAAAACTACTAATTTTCGGACGGGGTATCATATGGTCAAATTTATTGCAAATTGTCTCTACTTTAACCCCTTTCAGGGAATACATCTAATTACCAGTCACCCTGTATATATACCTAGGTATTAACATATTATTTAAATACATTACGTAATCTATTCATCCGCCCCTTAACAAACCAACAGCAAAAATTATATAGATTGTCTCTGAGATGTGAGCGCTCGTTTTCCTCCAACCCAAACTGTTATAGCAGCAATCGTCTGCATTACTTATTTGTTCTTACTGTCTCTCTGGTAATTTACAATGTATTGGAGAAAAGAAACTGCGAGCAAGAAAATTTTTCGATCCAAATTTTTGAAAGTTGAAAACAGTATTGATTTAATAGGGCGCAAAAAATTTCATGGGACGGCATGGCATTCTCTTTTACAATTTTTCTCAATCAGATTGTTCGGCGCCCAGGGCCAACTCCCGCTACTTCCTAGCTACGGCTCGGAAGTTGACAAGACTGCAAGAAAAGCAGGTACCGCGAGCGAAGCGAGAAAGAAAATGTTACGAAATGTATTTTTATTTGTATAAAATTTAAAGTCGAGGGGACAATTGTCCCTCTGTAACCCCCTGCAAGTGATCCTGACCGTCTGGAAGAAATAATGCAAGATGGACGTGAAAACTAATTCCGTCTTGACTATCCTTTTGTCCTGCTACTAGTATAGATTCTGCTAGTCTTGCTTTTTTTTACTTCAATGTATGCCCCCCCCTATAATTGATTTCCGTCCAAAGTTGGAAAAAGGCAAAAGGCAATGCCCCCCTGTCCCCTTGTGGTTGCGCCATTTCCTTTTAGAGTATAATATTTTTTTAATAACAGCGACAATATTGCTCTCCACAAAATTTCTAGGTGAAAGTATAATAATATAGTGGCATGGAACATCTGGGAGGGGGGCAAGGATGACCACACCTCGAAAACGAAGGTCAACCTCAAAGTACATATTTCACAAGTATAATTATATTTCAGTCGTAGTAATTTACATTAATTATTATGTAATGGGGACACAGGAATGCGATAATTTCAAATTCAAGTGGTGTTTTTAGAGGGGACAGCACTAGTATCGGGGTAATATGCCCCATGAAAAAAATACCTTTCTTGTCCCTTTGTGGAAAAATTTGCGAACGTCCGTGATTAGGGGGCAATTCCCCCCCCCCTCCCGTGCGCACGCCTATGACCAACATATATAGAAAAGTTTATAACATCGAGTAGCAGGATATCTCTCCTGTATGGTGCTGTAAACTAGGGAAATAATGACGATGTTTTGTAGTAGTGCATAGCTATTCAGCCTGTTGCGACACATGTGCAGAACAGGCGGAAGACATTCTTTTGTGTTTTCTGCACTTGGTGGATTATCCTAGGTGAGATGATTTTGATGTTCTTTCTTTTCTTAACGTAATAAAAACGTGTCTTGCAACCTAAGGCGTCGTGCTTTGTGCTCCGCCTGAGGATGAATTATATGATGAAACTGATGAACGGACACTCACAAAGAGCATCCATGCCGGGATTCGAACTCCCGGATGTGCTAACCACTCCATCACAGAGGCCAGTGCTAATGCACATGAATATCACTCCAAGTTAGGAATTTGGAATCATTGGGAAAGTCGTGTAGTTAGTAAAATGTGTACTTTTAGCATTTTTGATACAATTAAAACTATTTACAGCCAATGCATATTACTCATATTGAACCGGAACGACGAATTTGTGAATTTACTACAGGACTTTTCAAACATCCGCAGATAAGGCTAATACAGTTTCTTGTTCATATCTATCATAGTTATCCTGAAATACACGTATGTCAGTTTTCACGCAGCTTACTAGTTTCCAGATATGCTTGATTCTGTTAACTGTTCACTCCTATTATTCATAGTTGCGAACTATCTCTCCGGATCCGAGCATGCATGTGAAAAAGAACTGAATCACTCCGCTCCGGAGGGCTCCTTTAGTACCACCGCGACCTAGCTCCGAAACCCTGCCTGCTGGCAATCGTATAATTGTCAGCGATGTTCTCTCCATCCTTTCATCCTTGGGTTCGAGTCCTCGTTAAGCCTGCATTTTTCACTGAAAATTCTACGTAAGTTATGGTTGTAGCGAAATCTGGATTGTCTCCGAAATGGGGAGATTACCTCCGAAATCCGGATTCTCTCATTTTTCCATCGGATTCCCGAATAGTAAAAAAAAAAAAATCTGGATTTGGCCATCTCTACTTCACACGTCTTGCGCGAACGCTGACCTGCTGATGTGTAAGTGGAATTATCAGTGTGATAATTCCTAGTAATTCAGACTTCATAACATTCTAGTAGAAAAATGTGCAGAACAAATTCTCGAGTTAGTAACCTCAAAGTTGTCTTTTCGACAGCATTTGCTCTTTTTTTTTAACTTCAGACGGAAATGCATGGTAAAAAAATCAGAATTTTCAGTTTTCATGAGATAATTTGGAAATGTGTTTACAGGACAATAATACATCATCATCACTAGCACTGAGATATGGATCTCACTGGCACTGAGATATGGATCTCATACAAAAATAATTTAAATACACGAATACAAGAACAGGGGAAGAACACAGAAACGAGCACTGCCGGATCTACAAGCCGCAAGACCCCGCAGTGCGGGGGTGGGGGCAGAGACAAGTAAGTCTCTAGAAGGCCCTCAGTGATTGACATAGTATAGGGTTCGTATATGCGTATTTAAAAACTAAACTTAATTACTCAGGGGTTCAGAAACGAATACAAGATATACAGGTAACGGCAGTGGCGGCGAGGGGGACAGTCGGCCCCGACTTTTCGCCACTTTTGTCCCCCCACTATGCTAAACCGTACAGTATCTACAATGGGAAATGCAGGGTGTCCACGCTAGAGGGATCGAGAAATAAGTGATAATTTCTAGTGAACAGTGTAACGACCCTGCTTGGTCGCCATTTAATTATTATTAGACCTTGCGTGGTCACTATATTCTTTTTAATCTGATGAAAGAGTTAAGCGGAATGTCCCTGCGAGGCGTACGCTTTTAGTTTAAATGTATTCAGTAAACGTTAACGGTTCCACCTCTACGTTTACTAGCTTCACTCATTATTAGACCCTGCGTGGTCGCTATATTCTTTTTAATGTTATCAATTATTTTCATTTACATTGTTCAACGTGTTGTTTAGAATAGCAGAGTCCTGCGAGGCTCATTATTAATTGTATTGTCTGAATGCACACTGTTTTAGTTTATATTGTCACGAGCATCTAGTGATTTTCCCACTAGTGATTTCTCAATGTCAAAACCTTGATATTCCTCAGTATGAAGTTTGCAATATGTAAGAAAATGAGTTAGCAACGCGTACTTGTAGTTAAAATTTTCACCACCCATGCACCACCGCGAGTATAAAACCCAGCGCAGCCAGACCGGAGCTCAGTTGGCTCCCTGATGTCAACAGGCAAACATCCAGGGTTAACTGGCCTCCCAGCCTGAGAACTAGAAGCCATCCCAGAAGGAAGGACGGGGAAAGAAGAAAGAAGAAGAAGAGCCTAGCAGCAACCTACCTACCTGGTCCGCTCGCTTAGGCTGATAGGTGCCCAGGTTCTACCTGCCCGGCTTGTCTGGGAGCACCCGGACCTTCCTTTCTAACCTGCCGTCCCTTCATAGGAGACACCGGTTGGCTTGCCAATTCCCAGCTAACGCCGGGGGTGTCGCGGCATCCTTTAATCCTTTTACCCTGCGCCCGTTATTCGGGAGTACCGATTGGTTTCTGCCAATTCCCGGCTGTGGTTGGGGTACTACGCACAACCTACTCTCTTTTACAGGGCAACCCGTGACGTCAGCGGCGACCAAGGCCCTAAATAAAATTAGGTCCCCATACTCCCCCTGGCGCCTCGCAGCGAGGAATAAATTGGATGTTCCCTGCCCCCCTTATCTCTTCGAGACCAAAGGTGGTACAGGTAAAAGAACGTGCGTGGTACAGGTAAAAGCACGTGTGTGGTACAAGTAAATGCATGCGCGTGGTAAGGGTTTCAGGTAAAGACACGTGTGTAAGTGTGCAAACGGACACCCTTGTGTTGAGACTATAATAAACATATAAAAATATATATATTAAGCTGGTATAGTCTTTCCTTACACCCAGCAAGCCCTGAGATATTTCAGAGTCCATGTCATGTTCTACGGCTGACAAAAAAGTTAGCGCATATGGGCAGACTTTTGCCGTCCTCGTAAGTGAAGTGTTTAGAGTGTGGTAATTGTGTGTAGGTGGGACGTTGCAAAAGAATTTGGCGCCATAACGTGGGGCCCGACAGAACTGTGCAATTAAGTGAAGTCAACCGAACCGTGCATTAAAAGGACTGTCCAGTGAAAGTGAAAGTGTGGACTGTATTAAACATGGACCAAGAATTTACTGGTATGAACCTGAGAAGTAGAGGGAGGAAGACCATGGATTCAGAGTCTTAATTTGGTTGCTGTGAAGAACTGGGAGAAGAGGAAGCATATTTCCAGTGTTGCCAGTGCCAGCGCCAAATTCACTGGAACTGTGATGGAAAAGATGTGGCTACCTTCCCTGCTGTAGGCGGTAAATGCCAGACGTGTGAATCTGCTCCGCAGACCCAGGTAGCGGAGACCGCAATACAAGAACCAAGTCCGCTGACCAAGCCTCCATCAGACCATTGGTTGTTGGAATGGCTGACGAAAGATAGGGAAGACAGAAAGAAAGAGAAACAGGAGGAAGACAAGGTGCGCAAGAGAGAGGCAGTTCAGGCTGAAAAGCTGAGAAAAAAGGAACTGTTGGAACTTAGATCCTTAATAGAGTTTCATGAAGAGAAAAGAGAGCTAGAAAAACGAGAAATCGAAGAGAAAAGAGAGTTAGAAAGAAGAGAAATTAAAGAGAAAAGAGAGCTAGAAAAACGAGAAATTGAAGAGAAAAGGGAAAAGGACTTTGAAACTGTCCGAGCTTTAATTGAGAGTCAAGAGGAAGTAAGAAAAAAAGAAAAAGAGGAAGAAGAAGCCAAAAGACGAAGAGAAAAAGAGGAAGAAGAAGAGAAGCGTAGAAATGAACTGCAAGCCCTCTTTGCCCAGCAGAGGACTGACATAGAAGGTCTTAAGGCCGGAGTAGAAAGTATCCAAATTACTTCTCAGCAAGATATAGTAAAGGTTGAGGAAAGATTAAAAGAGGCTCTTCAGGAAAAACTAGAACCATTATCTCAGTGGCGCGGACAAGTAGAGATTACAGTGGAGTCCATTCAGAAAGCTGTCCAAAACTTGGGTGACAAGACCGAATCCATCGAGAAAGTCGTGCAAGAACAGAAGGAAGTGATGGAGTCAATGACCTCAACTCTGCGGAAGGACGTAGAGCAGGCAGCTGAAGAAAAGGTGAATTCTCTTAGCGTAGAGACAAGGAAGCTTGAAGTATCTCTGCGAAGAGAAATGCAAGATCAGACAGGAACGTTTGTCCAGAGGGTAAGCGAACTTCAGGTTCAGTTCCAAAGATTGAATGTTCAGCCAGAACCCACTCCAGATGTTCATTCCAGCCCTTTTACTCCGGATAGAGATCTGAATCCGGATGCTACTCCTTATGAGCCGCCCAGGTTAACTGAGAAACCTCTATTCGCTGCCAACAGAATGAAGGCTGATGGAAGAAAGAGGCTTCGATACGATGATACTTCAGATGGATCGCCACCTAGAAGAAGGCCAGATTTTAAGATGCCTAGAATGGCGGATATCGCCCACATTCCTAAATTTAAAGGCGACATTGAGGCTCAGTCAGCTGAAAAATATCTACGGGAGCTCAACGTCAGCTTTGAACTTATGCAGGTACCCGAACATTATAGGCTAGAGTTGCTTCCTAGAGTCTTCACTGATAAAGCTGAACACTGGCTTGCAGGAAATATTGATAGTTTCGTGAATTATGCTGACTTTTGCGCCAGGTTCAAAGAAGAATTCGTTTCTGAGAAGGCTAGACAACGGCAGCTAACCGCTGTGAGAAACAGGAGATATTCCAGACTTGTCCACGAAAGTATGGAGAGCTTTGCCTGGAGCGTTTATGCGGCCTATAGAAACCTAAGTGATAACTTTAATGAAGGAGAAGTACTGAATTTGATCATCGGGCAACTTCCTTATAGAATGCGAAACCTTTGTTTAGCACATGCGCCTAGAACGGTAGATGACCTAACTCATTTCCTGAAGGATTTTGAAATCTATGATGAGCCAGATGCATGGAGGAACAAAGATGAACCGAGGGGAAAAGAACAGAATCCCTCAAGGAACTATAAAGTCCGGAACATAGAAACGAGGTCAGAAGGTAATTATCAGCGCCCTCAACGTTTCACTAATGAAAGAGGAGGCAGGCGTGATTTTAGAAGAAACTCTTTCCGACCTTACCAAAACCAAAGACGTAGATCTCCTGACCCAAGAAGGATCCGTGAGGGTAGAAGTAGCCCTAATCCTCCGAGACGACGATTTACGGCTGAGCAGAATGAGATTCGCGGACCTCCATCTCCTAGACAAAACATTACATCGGAGCAGGAGGAGGCCGTAGAAACAGCGCGGGAGTTTCATCAAAATCAAAGGTCCCAGTCTAGCCAGACAAACTAGGACCTTGTCTAAATGCTTCGTTCCTGTTTAGGCAAGGGACTTCGAAGGAGCGGCCCAAATTAATAGAAAAAGATGTCCAAGAGTTACTAGTAAATTTACAGCTAACAGAAACTGAAGAGACCATTTTACAAAAAGAATTGAAGTCTGCAAGGGAATCCAAAATTAGATACAGATCTCCAGTAGTGCAAGCTAAATTAATGGACTTTACAGTGACCTGTGTGATTGATACTGGAAGTGAATGCTCGATCCTTAATTATTCAATCTGGACTAAGTTAGTAGATAAGATACCTGGCATACAGATCCAGAAAGTTCCAGAGGTGCGATTGGTAGATTTCTCTGGAAGACATAAGAAGCGTGTATGTGGAAGCAGGCGTGTGGAGTTAGAAATTGGTGGTTTAAATTTCAGTACTGAGGTTTTCATCTTAAAAGGATTTGGAACTGATCTTCTGTTAGGAATGCCTTTCTTGAAACAGCACGAGGCTGAAATCAACTTCAGGAAAAATATGGTAACGTTGTCGTTCGGAAAAACTTCTGAGCAGAGAGAGAGGAATCCTTTAAATATTGATATAGTGCGGTATATCCAAAGAATCCAAGATGAAGAAGTGGATTGGATGTATAAACCCACTGACCTCAGAGAGAAGGTCGAGACGATAAATATTTTGCACGATTCCCAGAAACAGGAGTTATTCAGTGTGCTGCTGCAGTATCTAGAGGTATTCTCAGAGAAACCAGGAACCATGGAAAGTGCTGAATGCGAGATCGTACTGAAAAGTTCTGAACCAGTTTACCGCCACCCATACCCAGTACCGCTTTCCAAAAGAAAAGCTTTGGAAAAGGAATTAGATCTCTGGAAAGCATGGAATATCATCCAACCATCTGTGTCTCCGTATCTGAACCCATTATTAGTGGTCGACAAGCCTGACGGAAGTGTACGACCTTGTCTGGATTTTCGTCAACTCAATGCAATCATGGTGGTTCCTAAGAGCTCCGTTCCACCAATTGACGAATCGTTACAACGATTCCGAGGATCACGATACTTCACTAGTTTGGATTTGGCCTCAGGTTACTTGCAGATTCCCCTAAGAGCAGAGTGTAGAAAATATACAGCCTTTTCCTACAAAGGTCGTCAATATGAATTCCTAAAAATGCCCTATGGCTTATCGAATGCAGTTTCTACTTTTGTATCTGTTATGCACCGTGTGTTTGGACCTGAGACTGAAAGTTATTTAACGGTGTATATTGATGATCTCCTTATTTTTGATTCGGATTTTCCAACTCATTTAACACACATAGAAGAAGTTCTTTGCAGACTAGAAGAAGTCGGTCTCAAGGTGAAATTAAGAAAATGTAATTTTGTGAAAGGAGAACTAGTGTATCTCGGACATTTAATCTCTGGTGGTCAGATCAAGGTAGATCCAAAGAAGAATGAAGCCATTCTAAGGTTCCCTCGCCCTAATAGTAAAAAGGACGTTAGAAAATTTTTAGGACTAGCAAACTGGAGAAGAAAATTCATAAAGAACTTCTCTATGAAGACCGAACCTCTGGTGCAGCTGCTTTCCAAAGCTACCAAATGGAATTGGAGTCCAGCTCAAGAAGACGCTTTTTCTCAGTTAAAAGAAGAATTGGTAAGTACTCCAGCGTTAGTGCAGCCGGATCTAGATAAAGAGTTCTGTATTCAGAGCGATGCCTCAACTAAAGGTTTAGGGTGTATCCTATTTCAAGAGCAAGGAGAAGATAAAGCTGTTGTTCAGTATGCTAGTCAAAAATTAAAGAACAATGAAAAGCATTATTCAATTCATGAGCTTGAATGTTTGGCCATTTTATTTGGAGTGAATAAGTTTGAAATTTATTTGAAGGGTAGACATTTCAAGATTTATACTGACCACCGTGGATTCGTATGGCTACAAAACTCTAAGAACTTTAATTGCCGTCTTACTAGATGGTCCCTCAGATTGCAGTCCTACTCTTTCGAGATTATTTACATCCAAGGAAAAGAAAACTTAGTACCTGACGTGCTTAGCAGATATCCGGCGAAAGATGAAGACGTGGAACCAGAAACCAGAAATTTCCATGTAAACTACATCTGGCAGGAGCGAGATGAAATAGAGGAGGTGGAAAGTTGGATAGAAGCTCAAGAAGCTGATGGCTTTTGCCGGCCTATCATCAAAATCCTAGAACAAAAGGAAGAGCAAGATTCGCCTGCAGAAACAAAAGTTAAGAAGTTGTACCAAAGGTATGGTAATCTTTTGTTCAGGAAGAGTTCTGGAGATGAAGTAACGTGGAAGTTGTGTGTTCCAGAAAAGTTCAAGGAGAAAGTTAGGAAAGAAAATCACGACGAACAGGGACATTTTGGCCTAGCCAAAACCTTAAGCCGAATTAAGACCCGTTATTTTTGGCCAAAATTGAAGGCAGATGTAGTTAAGCATGTCAGAGATTGCCTCACGTGTGCTAAAACTAAGATGGATAAACTAGGAATTATTAAGGACAAGATGCACATAAATCAGAAGGATCCTCACCAGCTGCCGTCCATAAATTTAATTGGAAAGTTACCTTCATCTCAGGGATACCAATATATCTTGTCCCTGGTAGACGTTGGTACAAAGTTTGTCTCAGTTTATCCCTTACGGCGAGGGACTGCAAGAGAGATAATAAATATAATGGAGAGAGGATACTTTTCCCACTATCCCAAAGTTAAGGCCATCTTGTCAGACAGGGGTACCCAGTTTACTTCAGGACTATGGAAAGACTACCTTGACCAGAAAGGCATAAGATATTTCTTCACGACCGCCTACCACCCAAGCAGTAATACAATTGAAAGGATGAATCAAGAAATTGTAAGGTTACTCAGATTGTTCTGCCATCGTGAACATCAAAGTTGGTCTAAATTTTTAACTGAAATCTGTTGGCTACTCAATAATTCGGTATCTGAAGCCACCGGCTTTGCTCCTTCAGAATTATTCTTCAACAGACTCGTTCCTAACGAAGTCCTTGATCATTTCAACTAGCCTATCAACGAAGTAGACCCGCAAATCTCCAACTGGAATCAAAAGCTGTTTCTAGCCAAGTCGAAAGAGCGCTCTAGAAATATCAAACGAAGATTTAAGACTAAAGGCCATGCGCTCGAGCTGCACGAAGACGACTTGGTTCTTGTTCGAAATCATAAGCTTAGTTCGAGGAAGAATAAAACAATAGCTAAGCTCTTCGAAGTGTATATTGGACCTTATTTAGCCACTGATCTTCGGAACAACACAGCAATGTTAGTTCGCCCCAGGACCAGGCAACCCGTCGACCGAGTGAACTTCGACAACCTTCGCCTCTACAGGTGTTCATCGGAGCGAAGAAGAGTGGAAGGGGAAGAAGTGGTAGGGGAAGAAGATGACCTAGTGACTAATGTGTAGGAGAAACAGACTCTTATTACTGTCATTTTTTCTATTGAATTTGAAATCAATGTTTCATGAAAATTTTTCATAAATTGTAAGATTTAAATTTCTTCAAAATTTTCGCCCGAGGAAGGGGCATATGTAACGACCCTGCTTGGTCGCCATTTAATTATTATTAGACCTTGCGTGGTCACTATATTCTTTTTAATCTGATGAAAGAGTTAAGCGGAATGTCCCTGCGAGGCGTACGCTTTTAGTTTAAATGTATTCAGTAAACGTTAACGGTTCCACCTCTACGTTTACTAGCTTCACTCATTATTAGACCCTGCGTGGTCGCTATATTCTTTTTAATGTTATCAATTATTTTCATTTACATTGTTCAACGTGTTGTTTAGAATAGCAGAGTCCTGCGAGGCTCATTATTAATTGTATTGTCTGAATGCACACTGTTTTAGTTTATATTGTCACGAGCATCTAGTGATTTTCCCACTAGTGATTTCTCAATGTCAAAACCTTGATATTCCTCAGTATGAAGTTTGCAATATGTAAGAAAATGAGTTAGCAACGCGTACTTGTAGTTAAAATTTTCATCACCCATGCACCACCGCGAGTATAAAACCCAGCGCAGCCAGACCGGAGCTCAGTTGGCTCCCTGATGTCAACAGGCAAACATCCAGGGTTAACTGGCCTCCCAGCCTGAGAACTAGAAGCCATCCCAGAAGGAAGGACGGGGAAAGAAGAAAGAAGAAGAAGAGCCTAGCAGCAACCTACCTACCTGGTCCGCTCGCTTAGGCTGATAGGTGCCCAGGTTCTACCTGCCCGGCTTGTCTGGGAGCACCCGGACCTTCCTTTCTAACCTGCCGTCCCTTCATAGGGGACACCGGTTGGCTTGCCAATTCCCAGCTAACGCCGGGGGTGTCGCGGCATCCTTTAATCCTTTTACCCTGCGCCCGTTATTCGGGAGTACCGATTGGTTTCTGCCAATTCCCGGCTGTGGTTGGGGTACTACGCACAACCTACTCTCTTTTACAGGGCAACCCGTGACGTCAGCGGCGACCAAGGCCCTAAATAAAATTAGGTCCCCATACTCCCCCTGGCGCCTCGCAGCGAGGAATAAATTGGAAGTTCCCTGCCCCCCTTATCTCTTCGAGACCAAAGGTGGTACAGGTAAAAGAACGTGCGTTGTACAGGTAAAAGCACGTGTGTGGTACAAGTAAATGCACGCGCGTGGTAAGGGTTTCAGGTAAAGATACGTGTGTAAGTGTGCAAACGGACACCCTTGTGTTGAGACTATAATAAACATAAAAAAGGTAAAGTGCTCCCCTGTGCATAGCACCACGCCATGAAGGCGTATAGGGGGTGTGGGGGTAACGCCCCACACTTTCTTGATCCGGTCGTGAGTGGAGATGATGTGATCAGCATCACGCCCCTGACCGCCTTTACCCCCCAGGGTTTCCCCCAGGTACCCATGTTATTCGACGCTGGGTGGGCGCCGGGGCCGCTTCCACCGTTAGAAAAGTTCCCGGATTTGAACCGGCCGGGGATCGAACCCGGGACCTTGAGCATGGTAGTCAGACGCGTTACCGACTGAGCCACCGCGGCCACATAATAAACATATAAAAATATATATATTAAGCTGGTATATTTCCTGTTACACACACACACACACACACACACACACACACACACACACACACACACACACACACCATCACACACACACACAATCTCACACACACACACACACAGAGTATATGCGAGAGTGATAGAGAGTAGTGTTGCCCACGAGACGAGACTTTGGCCTGTGAAATGCTGTCTCGTCTCGAAAATATTCGTTTGTCAAAGGGACACATGATCAATCTCGTCTCGTCTCGAATTTTTAAAAGCCTGTCCCGTCTCGTCCCTACAGTTTAAAGTGGGATCCGAACCACTGTGTGCCTCCCCTAGAATCCGAAACCGGGAACCCTTGATTACAAGCGCCGACGCTGACACTGCACCATCGGCGAGGCCAGTAATGAGGGTTTGCTTGCTTGATTGATTTGATTGATTTTACTTCGCTTTTCTGCCACATTTGGCTAATTGCGAAGATCAGGATGAGTGGTGATATGATTAAATTCACCGGAATTCGAACCCGGGACCCCTGGCGTCGTAGCGCGATGTGCTAACCACTCCGTCACAGGGGCGGTTAATGGGGGTTTGCATTTTCCACTTTTTTCATTCTTAGGTTACCAGTCTAAATTCTCTGACAGACCGAACAGCGACATATTTATTTTATTTGTGAAACAAAGTTTCTACCGATTTCCCTTCATAAACTATTTCTGGAAAGAGTACATTCGTGATTCTATTGTGTTCAAGCTGACAGACAAATTTGAGGGTTTACCGCCCCGCACACTTGCATTTAGGCTGTGACCAAATTGAGGAAGGATGAAATGAAACGGACACACCGTCGGCCAAAGAGAATGGCATACATCCCATTCTCTCTGCCGTCGGCATTCAGGGCCAGAAGCCAGAAGGTTCACTGGGCTCTTTTCCGCCCTCTTGTGTTTACAACCGCGGGAGGGTTTCTCTGACATCAAGATGAAACTGCCTTCCGAGTATCTCATACTGCAGTACTACAAAGCACGCAGTGCTGTTGTTTTTTTAGAGTAATGAGCAGGGATGTAGAATTATAGACGCTAAAAACTTTTAAAACGGCAGGCAAATAGGCACCCAACATGATGAAAAAACACGTATGCACTTGATGGCACAAGTGTTGACTTGATTGTTTTGGTATTTTGTTGTATTTTTCTTATATTTGGCTCATTTTATTTACATTCGGTTAATCGTAACGAGTATGATGAATAGTAGCTAGATGAAATTGATTATATGGAAAATGCTTTATTCAAAGAAAATTATAATAATAAGAAGAAGAAATGTGAATTGCAGGAAAGAACTTGGAAATTGTGGATTAACTACTTTTGCTTCATTGTTATCCTCCCCTTTTATTTCTACGATAATATCTAGTTCTCAAAAACTGGCTTTAATCGCGGCGTTGAGGACGAATGATGATAAGATGGAAGGACAATCACGAAGAACATTGAGAAGACAAAACAGAACCTGTCATAGGATTACACGGGCTGTAGGTCCGCATACCGGAGCCTCATTAATCTGCAACAATGTAGTCCACGGGAAGAAAGGTTGATACTTGAGCGCCCTCCGTAAGCACCACTCCCATATTATAAATAATATTGGTGGTTTACTGGTATACCGCAAGCACACGTGTGTGTGTGCGCGTGTAACAAAAAATAATCATTACACAATATTAATAACCATGTGGTTTTGAGAGTAGAATTTTTAGAAATTGACGTTTCCTGTTATTTCAGGATTCATAATGTAGCGTAGTAGCCGTCATAAGCCTTGAGCGGTGTATACTTGCGCCAAGATAACTGAAACATCGAAACTACAAACTTCCCTTCCTCTTTCTTTCACCCTGTCTCTTGTATGCTAGGGTTTCAAATGTGGTGATGGATCTGTTTTATGGGAATAAAACTCCAATAAATACTCTGATGGGCATCTCATGTATATAGTTTATACCGGAATCGAACCTAGCACCTTTTATTTCGAGGCAATCGTGTTACCCACTACCCTTCGGGGAGGTCCCTGTCTGTTTTCCAACTGGTTGTGAACTTCAAGAATGATGACGCTGGATAACAAATTTTACATACGTTTATGGTATAATTTCTTAAAAAATAATCTTGTTTGTGAGTGCAGAACTATTGTAAATATTTGATGTCACTGGAACCTCACCCTTTAATAAATTAAAATTGAATTGAATTGAATTAATATAACAGATTTCGCACAGTTATTGGCTAATTTTATTTTTATGCTTGAGCCAAACGTGGCTTTTTATGCACCCAGCGATGTTACTTTCCTTCAGCCCACTTCTACAGTTTTTACAAAATTCCGCTTCCGATGTGTAAGCTTAATACGCTATGAAACCAGATGCCCCAGGCTCTAACTCTGGTCAGGCATGGGTGTACTATGCTTGTCCCATCACCATTTCTTCAGTTCATCATTCATTCTCATCGCCGCGATTAACGAAAAGCAACGAAAAAGAACCAACCTAGAAATGGAATTAGAAAACGTTCTCTCGAAATTGCACAAGTTGAGTACACTACCCCATGGGAAGAAGATTTCCGCTTCTCTGAGTAATTATTGATTGACTTGCTTTATTTTACTTCGCTTTTGTGCCACTTTTGGCTAATTTGCGAAGATGAGGATGAGTGATGATATGATGAAATTGATGAATGGACACTCACAAACATCCATGCTCAAGGCAGGATTCGAACGCAGGACCCCTGGCGTCGTAGCGCGATGTGCTAACCACTCCGCCATCTTCCTTGAGTAATTATACAACTTATAACAGAAAGCGCTTTAGAGTTTGAAAAGCTAATGTATCTAAAACGTGTCGATCATTGTTAATATTTTAGTACATACCTCGTTATCTTCCATAAATGAGGGGTGGCTTATTCTTCATAATCAGTGGCGTACGCAAAGGGGGTTTACCGGCTTTAACAGCCCCCCTTGAGCTTTTGAAATAATATGAAAAATGTTGTAGAAAAAATTAAAAATGGCTAATTTATCACAGTCAAAGAACTCCGACAGTAATAATAATAATAATACCAATAATAATAATTTGAATTATTATTCCCATGCAGCATGAAGAAAAACACAACATTCCAAACACAATCTAAGCGGCCGCAAAAGTTCAATTTTGTAATTTTTTTGCAAAGAGTCGCGAGAATTGTGAAAATTCCTTGCTTCGTCGCAGTGTGCCGACCTTATTGCAAACGTTCTTCTCGGTACTGATTTCACATCCCGTTGTGAACTCTCAAGTGATGCTGAGTCTACATCCACATCATTAAATAATGTTGAAGAAGTGCTTTGTGAATCACGTAGAAGTTATAAATGTGTTGGAATGTCTATAAACTTACTTTTGAACGAAAACATAGACCCAGTGGAATTTAACAACATGTATTCTCGCGCTTCATCATCATCCTGGGTGAGTTCCATAGGTAAAAGTAATGTAAATTTCCCCGTGCATATAGCACCGTGCCATGAAGGCAGACGTAGTGGTGTGGTGGGCCCCACACATTCTCGATCTCGGCCATTTTGCAGGTGATGTGATCAGCACCATGCTCCGGCATCCTTTATCCCCCAGGCTTGCTCCCAGGTACCCATTGATATGAGGCTGGGTGCGGAAACAAGACTGGATAAATTCTAACGAATTCCGGGAATCGAACCCGGATCTCCCACGAGGTTGTCAGACTAGACCACCGCGGCTCCTTGAATGAGTTACATATTTTGATTATTTCAATTAATTTAATATATTTGCTTGTTTTTATGGATTTTCTTCACACTTAAAATGTCTCACCTATCATATACAAATAACCGTTGACTAGACAATTATTTCGTAACAAAGAAACAAAAAAATGTAATTTTGTTCAATTGCTAAGTAGTAACAGCAGCTGCATTAGTAGTATTATTAGTAGCAATTAAACTAATTAATTAATTATGATGGTTATTAATTAATTAAAGTATAATAAAACAATGGTAATGTGAATTTGTAAAAAGTTTGTAGAAATCCTGCGTACGCTACTGTTCATAATAGCCATGTGTTAGCGGCAATCCCCTTCCCCCCTGAAGTTTTATCTTGCAACTTCTATCACACGCACCACACTATGACTGTCTCCGTAATCTGAGACAGGAATGAAAATTGTTTCCAAAGAGATCCGGAAGGAGTAACATGGATCCCGAGGGACATCTGTTACCGCTTATCAGTCAATCGGCCCGAATTTTGACCTGGCAGGGAGGAAAAGTAAATTTTCAAAAGACCTCCGAATCCCCTTAACGGGACGGGCTATAAAATCATTAGCGGCAGCTCCTGCGTTGCATCCGTTTTCGACAGGCAAGCAGTAGAAAAACTTTGGCGTTCATGGCGCGGGAAATTTGGGAGCAGTGTTTCACAAAATGTAAGCAAAATTTACTGAAGAACAATTTGCAATATTTGCTATCAAATTAAAATTTCCAGTAAAATACAGACACATTTGCCGGGGGCACGTGGACGTTTGCGGGGGCCAGTGCCTCCCCGGCCCCCCTAACGACGTTCCTTTAGCACGATGTGCTGATCACTCCAGCACGGGGGTGGGTGGTTGACACTTGAAGTGATCAACTTGAAAAATTTACGTTTGATTCTTCTTCAGTGCTGCTTATGTGCAACTGTCAACCCCTGAATGGTTGTGTCCACATGGTTCTCCCAGTGCTTGTGCTACACTGTTCCTCGATTGTATGCTGACTGGCCAAAACAGGAGTCCGACATCTTCAACATTTCTGGCAATTTTTAGATATTTTTCATAAAAAAGTTCCATGTTCATCTAAAATTGCGCATGCATTTACCTGCACCAAGGAAATTTTCCCTTCATGTAACAACACTGTCTCTGCCAAGCGCGGCACAGAAATAGAAAGAACAAGCAGATTTTCTTCCGCCACGCAGGCTATGTGTTCTTAAGCTAACCTCAACCCCACTTTTTCTTCGGCTCCCTCGCCCTCCCCACATATAACGGAGGAGGAAACCCAGTCGTCAGATTGGTGCATTGGACAATGATCAGTGGCATACATATTTAATAGTTTACCTAAATTCTGGTTTAAAAGCTTGTAAAAGGGTGTCCCAAATTTAATGCAAGATTGAAATTGTGCGCCATTTTTTCCCGCAGGGTTGGCAGCGTTCTGCGAGGTCACATGTTGTAGTAAACACGTTGCGGTTAGTCAATGTAAGGCGCTACACGACGAAGGACCGGGTGACGGCTGTTGAAATTCATTGCAAGTACGGAAAATGTTTCGCTGAGTCTGTGCGCAAATTACGTAACATTTTCGGTAGGAGAAACGCCCCAAATGAAACAATTGTGAAAAACTAGTTGACAAATTTGGACGAGCAAGTTCGGTTGGAGACAGCCGATCTCGTACCGACCGTTCAGCCGAAAACATTGCCGCTGTGAGCTATAGTGCGGCAAAGTGTTCCGAAACTTCAGTGCACCGTCGGTCACTTCGAAACGCAGAATGCAGCGAATTTTAACGAAAAATCTACATCTGCACCCATTCAAGCCAGACGACCATTTGAAACGCCGGGCATTCGTCGATTGGGTGCTGGAAAATCAACACGTGGACGGCGATTTTGCTATGAAAATCATAATTAGCGGCGAGCGCATTTCCACTTTAGTGGGTATGCCAACAAGCAAAATTGTAGCATTTGGGGCATGGAAAAACCTCGAGTCATTCAAGAACGGCCTACCCAACGAGTGACAGTTTGGTGCGGATTTCATACTGATGGATTGATTGTGTCGTTCTTTTCTGAGGCCGGAAATTCAGTGACTTGTCAATGGTGAACATTATCGTGAGACGATGGACTTTGTGTCCTCATAGGAACGGCATGGATTTGGATGATATGTGGTACCAGCAGGATGGCGCCACCTGCCATACGGCGCGTGAAACAATCCACTTGTTGCAGCCGAAATTTAATCATCTCGTCTCACGCAACAACGAAGTGAATTGGCCACAAAGATCGTGCGACCTCTCACCACACAATTTTTTCTCTGGGGATTCATTAAGTCCAACTTTATGCTGCGAAAATAAGAACGATTCCTGAATTGAAAGCAGAAATTCGAAGAGTTATCGACGGCATTGAGCCGCAGTAATGCGAAAAAGTTATCCAGAATTTGGCAAGAGAATTCGAGTGTCAAATTTGTCAGATATCCTATTCCACATTTAATGGCAATGTCTACCCTTTCAAATAATGTAATAACTTTACCAACTAAGAAATGAATAAAATGTTTTATTTTTAAATTCTGCGTTCCTTTTGGAACACCCTAAATGTATACAAAATATCTGAAAAAAGTTGGTTTACCGGTGGAAAATCTGTTTGTGGCGGAGGGGGCTAGTGCTCCCTATACTATCATGTATGTCTCACATTTTTTGGATCTAACCCCCCCCCCCTCCTAAAAATCCGTGGTAGGCGCCATCTACATATTGTTTCGATTGTGCAGATATGACTCATATTAGCTACGTATTAACCACAGCTCTTATCAGTGATGAATTCAGGTGATTGCCTGAGGGGAAAATCCCCCTGGAAATTAAAAAGTCCCTCCCGAAAATTTCAGCAACCTGGCAGAGCATTCGGATAATAGCTAAGAAGTTTCGCAGCCATGTTCACTTTGGAATTCTTTCGTTCACTTAAACGTAGAATGTACTTTTTCTGTTTTTGTTTTTTTGTTGTATTGATTCAGCCCTCATTTTTAAAATTCCAAATAATGAACGCATTTAAATTATCGTTCGTCTTGTTAACTGCTAAATTAAGAAATATGATGGATCTACATTTCAAGCTTGTGTGAAGATGTCAACTGCTGAGGGGGAAGAGGAAACCACAGAAAGTTTCATTGATGTCATCCACAGATATGCTGCAGTAAACCTAGACGCCTTAGTTTGCTGTAAATTTATTGCTTCTCATAATCTCATTCTTAAAATAATAGTTAGTTAAACTTAATTGTACTTAATTTAATTACATATCAGATGTAAGGGACAATTTAAAAATTTTAGTATTGATTTATCGGTATTGCAATTTGATTCCTATGACTCCCCCCCCCACCTCACCGTGAAGTTTCATATCCCCCTCCCGGAGGAAAGTGCCTGGTTTCAACACCGTCCGTTATGCCATTATTCTTTAATTTATTTAGCATTTTTAGTTGGTGTCTTTTTTTTTATGTAGCGAATATCACTTTTGAAATTCTGGTTAAAAATTTGCCAATAGATGGCTGCATGTACATTTTATGTAGCTACATAAAATCCGATTGTCTCATTTTGTAGAGCAGCACGAGAGTTATAAAATGGTATAATACAGTCATTACAACCCCAATATTTCCCAAGATAATGTAGAAAAAACCCGCGAGAGAAAACACAAACTTCAACAATACCTATTCGGCAGAATCACAATTCTCTCGAAGGGGCATATATAACTTGTCTCGTGTCGCCTCGCCTCGATACCATCCCTAGAAACGAGATACATTTTCCCTAAAGTGTTTACTGGTTTACAGGAAGTACTTCAGCGAGAGTGATCTAAGCCCATGTGCGGACTCTGAACGTGTCCAAATAAAACGAAGTGATTGAGTGCGACGTCTCTATTGCAGGAAGAGGGGAATTAAAGTGACCTCTGCGTGGACGTCCTGGGCTGTTGCCCTCAACGCGAATGCAGATCGAGTTCTAGAACTAGTGATCTCAGTTGATCCAAACCGTTGAGCTTCTTGATTCTGTCGCTGGACTTTTAAGAATACGCAATGCAGCACATTACCATATGCCTTATGGCAATTTTGTGTCTTGCTCATGCATTCTCCATTCCTGTAAGTAATAGTAACTCAGTATTTTATATATTAGTTGTATCATCTCGCTTTGTTACCTCTGAGTTTCAATGGCGACGGCGAGAAGGGATGACAAATTGATGAAATAGGATTGATTTAGTTGGTGTTTCAAGTCCACTTTATGCACAGTAAGGCTAATCGGGACTGGACCTACAGTTTAAAGTGGGATCCTGATGAAACAGGAGAATGAACACAAAGCACTTCTATCTTAGCTGGTGCTAACACAAGAAGGCTTTGGTTAATACGTTATTATTCATCAACATTTGTGAAAATTTTATGCTTCATTTTTCAACTTGTAATAACAATAGCATTATTTGGAATATTGCTATTCCTTGCTATTGTGGATATTAGAATCTAATCCTCTTGCTTACATTGACATTATTTTTGGAGAGAATCAGAAAGGTTCCTGATGAATGAAAAATATGTTTAATTGATTTGGTTTATTTGACTTAGCTTTTCTGCCATTTTCGGCTAATCGCGAATATAAGAGTAAGATAAAATTGATGAAAGGACAATCGCAAACATGCATGATCAGCACACAACACTAATGCGTGCGCAGACTCTCTGATTAGGGGGGCAAGACCCTTGATGAAAGTTCAGTCGGGAAAGAAAAACCTCATTTTATCTCGCTGTTTTAGTTTTATTGCATTGATGGGTATAATATTTAAAAACATTGCATAATCAATTCATCCGCCCCATAACAAACCAACAGCAAAAATTATATAAATTGTCTCTGAAATGTGCGCGCTCCTTTTCCTCCAAACGATTGTTCATGCATTTAAGAGAAAACTGTTTAGCAGCAACAGTCTGAACTCTGTAGTACTTAGTTGTTCTTGATTCTCTCTCTGGTAATTTACAATGTATTACAGAAAAAAAATTGCGAAAGAAGCGAGCAAGAACACTTTCAGATCCAAATTTTTGCAAACTGAAAAGAATATTGATTTAATATGGCGCAAAGAATTTCATGGAGCACCAAGGTATTCTCTCTTACATCTTTCTTCGGCCAGGGCCAACTCCCACTATCCGCTAGCTACGGCTCTGAACTTGATGAGGCTAAGAAAAGGAGTTATTGTGAGCGAAGCGAGCAAGAAAATTTTACGAAACATATTTTTATTTGGATAAAATTTCAAATTGAGGGGGCAATTGCACCTCTTTGGCCCCCCTGCAGGTTCTCTTGGCCGTCTGGAAGAAATAATGCAAGAAGGACGTGAAAACTAATTCCATATTGAGTATCGTTTTGTCCTGCTACTCTTAGATTCTGTTAGACTTGCTTTCTTGTACTTCAATGTTTGCCCCCCTATAATTAATTTCCGTCCAAGGTTGGAGGGGGGGAGCAATGATCCCCTGTGGTTGCGCCACTGCACCTCCTTCCCCTGTAGATGCCTTGAACTTCCATCGGCTTGAAAATACTTCATTTTCTTTAAGAGTATAATATCGTTTAATAACGGCGATAAGATTCCTCTACACTAAATTTCTAAGTGAAAGTATAATAATAAAGGGGCATGGACGTCTGGAAGGAGGAGGGGGCAAGGATGGCCACACCTCCCCCTTAGAAAACTAATGTCATCCTAAAAGTACATATTTCACATTTAGTATAATTTGATTTTATTCATAGTAATTTACATTAATTATTATAATGGGGATGCAAGAATGCGATAATTTCAAATTCAAGTGGTATTTTTATCGGGGTAATATGCCCCATGGGAGAATACCTTGCTTGTCCATCCGTGGAAAAGACATCTGTGGACGTCCATGGTTAGGGGGAGGCATTTGCCCTGCCCTAGGCATGGATGGTTGTAAGTGTCTATTCATCAATTTCATCACATCATCACTCATCCCCATCTTCGTTAATTAGCCAAAAGTGGCACAAAAGCGAAGTAAAATAAAGCAAATCAATCAATCAATGGATCGACTATCATACATTCTTGATATTGCGATTGCGATATTTTATACTGGGTTAACACCATGCAGCAAGATCATTGTAGACTGGAACCATTTTCTGTCTCATGCAAGGTCATGAACCGCAATCTGCGATTAATTTTCGTTTTGCTTCTTAGGCCGGACGAAGTTTTACACTTTCCATCTTCACTGTGTCCACGTATCAAGTAAGTGTATATGTACCGTTGTTGTTTAACCTTGCCCTTCACTTATTTGTTATTACACAACTTTGCTTTGATTGATTTTATTTATTTTAAGTAAAGATTTTGTTAGTTTTGGCTAATCACGACTGCGACGACGAATGGCAATTAGATTAAATGGATGAAGGGGCAATTAGACAGGACCAATAATTTATCCATACACCCCAAACATCCTCTTTGCATCCATAAAATTTTCACAAAGCTCCAATGTATAGTCATTTTGACTCTAAATGGCCGCTTCCTTACTTACGAGCTTACTCAGGTGGAAAACGGAATTAACCCCTGCACAGGACACTCAACACAAACCTCTCAGAGGATTATACTGGCTGTAGGTCCAACCGCCAGAGCCTCGTTTGCCTACAAGAATGCGGTTTTCCGAGCGTACTACGTTGAAGAGATGTTGACATTTGAGTGCCTTTTTTTAGGAGAATCTTAAGTGTTGTTAAGTACTGTTTTACTAATATTGTGGTATAAAGCAATGATTCTCGACCTTCGTGAGCCCGCGGCCTGGTAAATTTGTTTTTAAAAGTCGATGCCCCGATCCCAATAATTTTTTACTCGTAAATATCTTTCTGATTTTTTAAAACTTTATACGTGGTAATTTAGTATTAGTAAATAAATTATGCCATAATCATAGTGAGCATTAGTTCGATTAGTCTTCCCCCCTGATAAATAGTTTGATCCATCACCGCCAATGTCGCGAAAAGATTTTCTGTTATTGCAATGGAAACCCGAACTAAGGGCCTTCCAGGTGGTTGTCAGCTCGGGCTGCAAGTCGCTTTACCCTTCCGGCTCTAACTGTAGAAAGACCCAACCGTCAACCTCCAAATGTGGATTCGGGAAGCAGCAGATTGTTTGATCCATCACTGCCATTATCGTGGAAGCATTTTCTGTTATCACCGTGAAAACCCGAAAAAAAGGCATATATCCAGCTTGTTACTAGCTCGGGCCGCAAGTCGCAAACTGCAGGAGAACCTCTCGTGGCCCGGTATAATTGATACGCGGCCCGTTACCCGACCGGCGGTTGAGAAATACTCGTATAAAGTATATGTCTGTTTTATATATTTTTTTAATTTTACTTTTAGCATATCTTAATACAGTGCAATTATATAATCATATAAATACATACCTAATTACATTTCAGATATATGGTGTGCGAACAGAACCAGAGAGTATGCATTCACCAGAAAATGACGAATACGATAGCGACTTAGCTGATATGACATATATTTCTGAGCTACAACGAAGCAGTGATCCATTGATTGAACCAGTAGCTCAGCTGAAGGCATCAACCAACAAATTTCCATGGCTTGTGTCCCTCGTCGTCGGCAAATCAAAGAAGCTAGCTCACAGTTCTGAAGAAATTGCTAATGAAACTAGCTACAATAAACGAATGAGCGAATAATATTGCTAATTATGTTAAAGATTAATATTGTTTAGGTGACTAGATTCGAATGCTCTTAATCGACAAATGTTTAGTTTAGTTTTTTATTTGCATTGTATGTAGGTTAACAGCATTACTTTCATTCGAGTCTAACAGATACAATAAATATAGTTGTACATCTTGTAACTGAGAGTTTTCTTTATTAAACATTCGCTAAACATGAAAAAATATGGTAAGCAAGCCATACAACGATTTTGTATTAAAGGAAATAATTACGTTTGAATCATCATATTCATTTCTATTAGACTTTCAGCTTTATACGTGACTGTTTTCTTCCCCAGCTTGCATTATACTTGAACGTATCTATGAACATGAAAAATAGGCGTGCACACATCTACTGATGAAAGGTCAGTCGAGGAAAGAAAAATTACATTCCATTTCATTTAAGAGTTAAATTATTTTAGAGGGGGCAACTTCCTCCTCTTCCCCATCGTGCGCACACCTCCGACACGTAATTTCTCAAAGTTTGTAGAATAAGGATCCTGAAGAAAGACTATTTGCCTCCAGACTTCATCAATTATATTAACCTTGATCAATTACTCGATATTTTACCAAGGTAGGTATATAACAGATTGGTCAATCTAGTACTTTCTGAATCTTTTACTCGATCAGAAACATGCATCATGATACTTCTTTTCGCTTCGTTATAACTGTGTGAAAATTAATTATCTAATATTTTATTTTACAACTTGTATTCTGGGTTCACAACTTTCACTGTTATTTCAGTAATTCATTCGAAAGTTGATAATGCCAATTCTTCCTGTATTAGTTCTCCCAAAACTATATTTTAAACATTAACGAAATAAGCTGGAACAATTAGATGATAAAACGTTCCCACCAGCGCCATCAAACAGTCTTGTTCATATTTACAAAGTCTTTTGGTCTAAAATCTGCAATGGGATCTAACATCTAGCTGTTCAGTTAGTCTGTGGCGAGCACTCAACAAATGTTCTGTATTTCCTGACTTGTTGAATTAACGAAACGAAGTGGTGTGGATTTTGAAATAACATTATTTTTGAAGCAAACTTGCTATTACATATTAAAACAGGTCGATATTTTGTAATTTGTTTTTCTTTGTGAGGAGAAATGAGATGTTAGACTATAAACAATGGGAGATTTAAAGTACACGAGAAATTTATTTCTCCGAGGAATGAGTGTAGTGTATTTATTCGCCTTCGCTTCACTCTACGTGCAAATACCAGGTGAGTACAATATCATGTCTATTTTGTAATGCTTATGTGATTCTTAAAATAATACTCAAAGCATACCACTGTGTCCCCTGACCATGTCGCCGAAAGTATGAATAGGTCTACCTACACTATACACTTTTGCCATAAGAACAGCCGAGTTCATATTGTTATATCAAACACAAGTAAATTTTAAGCACTTCTCTCCAGTGGCGTGATGAAATATCCGCAGCACGAGAAATAAGAGTCTGGTGACGTCCCCTCCCCTTCTCAAGACACGAAGAGACAGGAACTCAATGAGCGAATCGCTGTCATGTCATTTTTTCGCTAAGGGCACTGAACTACCAAGTCAAAATTCTGAGGGTCACAGTTTAAGGAATTAATGTCATTAAATTATCATCATTTTTACGCTGCTGGTATAGATGGATCACATAAATGAGACCCTCTCAGTTGGACATAAGTACTTTCATTGCTGATTAGCAATCCATTTGATTTCTAACTTCCTTAGTCCGATTCATTTATTTGAAGTGTAATGCTGCTTGGAAAAACCAAATCAGATCTTGGACATTTTTCTCGTAGCTCCTAACAGCGACCATCTAACCTGTTGATCAGTGGCACAGTAACGGGAGTTTACACTAGTACATTCTACTCCCCAATTTTTTGGAGAGGGTACAGCTTTCTCTTAAACCCTTTGGTCCGAATCGTATCCCGTTCAAATAATTTCACAGGCGAAAGATACTGCCGTTCAAAGAATCTCGTTTTTAGTAGTTAAAAACAAATAACGTAATTTTATGTATATTATATGCCTATCCAGAAGAATCTTTGTTCTTCTGCAACTTTTGGCTAATCGCGAAGATAAGGATGAATGATGAAATTGATGAAGGGACACTCACTACGAACACACATGCCAAGCCCGGGATTCAAACCGGGACCCCTGGCGGAGTAGTGCGCTGTAATAACCACTCCGCCACGGAGGTGGCATATCAAGAATCAAAACCACGGTGAACCTTTTATATATTGCGGTACTATAATTATCTCACATGATCAGTTTTCTTGGAAAGTATGTGAGGAAGTAAAAACTATTCAAAATGAGTGCGAAACGATGGAATGTTTGTTCCTGAATTTCACACGATTTTAAAAGCCTATTAAAAATTATTTTGGAACGACATATATTTTTTAAAAAGTTCGAAATTATTTTGTGAATATTGTTTTTATTGGCATTACAAGGTTTCAAATATTTTCCGTACCAAATTTCGGGATTATTAAAAATTCCCATCTCGATCTCGACAAAAATTTTGCGTCCCTCACTCCCCTAGAAATATCACTGTTGAGTAAACGGCGAGTTAAACAAAGGGGAAGGTTTCTTAATTAATTGAAGAAATATTTAGAAAAGAACGAATAAGAGTCTTAAATTTAATTGCACATCAAACAATAATATCTCACTGTAATGGTCACTTAGGAATTTAATTATTTGTCAAAAATTAATAATTTATGCTTGACGGTATTTACTAAAAATAATCCACATGCTCTTTCATTTCATTCGGCAGCTCACACACCATATTTTGTTCTCATAATGCTTTTGGGAATTCGATTTTGTTTCTGTGTGAACCCATAAAAAGTGTGTGACCTTTACAAAAACACTCAATTATTCGTTTGAAAAATCTGGATATTTCGCAGTTTTCAAGTCCTCATGCGTTCGCACAACCTCAAACTGATCTCCTAGTTCAGGATTTAGGTTTGTATCCAGGGACGGCGCTGGGATTGATGTGCGCCCACCTAAAAAATCCTCTACCCATCTGATTGTCCATCCAAACAAAATCAACAAATAAATATGTATGCTCTCTGAATCATCCTCACTCCATGCTTATTTATTTCTTATTGTCGGCATAGAGCGACCACAAGGAAAACAATCTTCGGCGAAAAGTCTCCGTGTACAACTTTCCCTTCTTCCGTTCATTTTGGGCCATAAGGAAGCATGCTCCACTCTGCCCCTCCCCTCCACACGGGAGTACGGTGCACAGGAGTCGCGGGTCTGCGCAGGTTTCTTTGCTTGTGGTTGCACTATAGTTGTGATGTGATATCGTTTCGTAATACCATTCGCTTTCAGCTGAGCTACATTAGTTTGCTTGCTTAACACCTACTAATTTTAGCTTTACCATTAACTCAAATAATAATAATAAAAAATAAAGACTCGCACACTTTTGCTTTCGATTACTCAAATACGACGATCGGACCCTTTTCTTTATTAAGCGATAAGATAAAGTTTGGTTCGGAGCGAGAGAGAGAGATACACAGTGATTGGTTGAAAAAAAGGGGGACAGAACAAAGGGAAATACGTTGACAGACACCAGATACAAGCTCCACGCCCACTGAGTCGCGGAGAAACGCGGCAACATACACGTTTCCGTCGTCTCAGTGGACGATAACTTTAAGATGGCCTGCAGACTTCTGGCACGGAAATTCCGCAGGCTTCTCTGGTTTTTTTTCTCCGAAAATTCTTCTTCTTTCGAAAATTATCTGATATTCCAAAATCTAAATAAAGATACATCCGTTTAGAATTCGTACTAGAGCATTCACGTCAATCTTCATGAGGTTTGCTTTCGCTGTTGTCCAGCTATTCGCAATAGTTTCGTGGCTGCGTATGACTATTTTGTATTATCTAACACAAATGTCATTTTTCAGAATTTGGAAAATCATTGCGGGTTTTTGAAAGGGGAGAGAAAATTTGGAATAAGGCTTAGCTGGCGTCGGCCAAAGGTCCGGGAGCCTAAAATTTCAAACGTCATTATTATTGTCGAAATTGGAATAAATCAAATACAGTTGTATACTGTCAATCACAACGCCAATGCAGAAGGGATGATTAACGAACTGGTTAAAAATGAGACACGTTTATGCCTAACTCAAGGAGCCGCCGTCGCTTTTCTTCCACTTTTGGTTAATCGTGACGATGAGGATGAGTGATAAAATTGATGAAGGGACACTCACAAAGAACACCCATGCCGAGGCTGAAATTCGAAACCAGGACTATCTGGTGTCGTAGCATGCTGTGCTAACCACTCTGCCACGGAGATCGGCGGGTGGCCGTTACGGTCTCACCACCAGAGATTCTGGGTTTAAGTCCTGCCCTGGTATCGGTGTTCCTTTGTGGGCGTCCGCTTCATCAATTAGATCTTGATCGTAGCGATCAGCCACAAGTGCCAGAAAGGCTACTTAAAATAGGAAAAATACCAACGAATACAAACTCAGAGAGCATGGATGTCGAGAGATAGTGCCATTTGATCATTTATTTTACATTAGGGGTGTGCGGGATCCAGAAAAGTCGGGACCGGGATCAGGAAAATAAATTTCCCGTCCCGATCCCGACTTCAGGAAATGACTTCCCGACTTTTCTGGATCCCGATCAGTCGGGAAATACCGAATAGTCATTTTTAAAACTCGCTAATTATCGACGTTTTCTGCTATGAAAATGTCTGGAATTATCGAACATCGTTAGTTTTTGTACCAGAAATGCAAAAACAATCGCTTAAGGTGAAAATGACGTGTAGAATTCGAGATTTCTAGAACTTCGGGAAATTTCTAACATTTCCCGTCCCGAAAATTTCACGACTTTGTCGGGAAATTGCAAATTTTTCCCGTCCCGAATGTCGGGATTAAAAAAAAATTTCCGTCCCGACCAAAAAAATCCTGTCCCGCACACCCCTACATTACATGCTTATGAATTCCATTAAGGGGAGCGATTGGGCAGGGATTCCTCCTTTTTTGTTAGTAGTCGCTGTTATATTTTACCATATTTTCACTTAACTGGCCTTGAAAGCAGCGTAATATAAAAATAACAAAAATACGAGGGTGAATCAAATATGAACGAGCCTTGTGCGGAAAAACAAAATTTATTGAAAGAAACAGAGACATTGCCACATCCTATTTTTCTACATAGTCTCCGCCCTTAGTGATACATTTTTCCCAACGTTGTGGTAAGTTCTTGATGCCCTTCTCGTAGAATGAAGCTGAGCGGGTAGCCAACCAGTTGCACACAAAGGTTTCCACCTGATCGTTGGTCGCAAATCGCTCGCTCCCAAGTGCTTCTTTGAGGGGTCCGCATAGGTGAAAATCACATAGTGAAAGGTCCGGGCTGTACGGTGGATGCGGAAGCGGTCCAAGTGCACTTCCACCAGTTTCTGATGCGTAACACCTGCTGTATGGGGTCTGGCGTTGTCGTGGAGGAACAAGACCTGGCGGATGGGACAGCCTCGTCGTTTGCGTCGATAGTCCGACGTTCGTGTAAGAAATCCACCAGTAGGATCCCCCTCCAGTCCAAAAACACCGTGGCCAACACCTTCCCAGCAGACAACCGAACTTTTGCCTTCACGGGGTTTCCTTCGCCTTTCCTCCTCCACTGCATGCTGGCACGCTTGGATGCTGGGGTGTAATGATGCACCCATGTCTCGTCACAGGTAACGATGCGATGCAAAAACGCTTCCCCTTCCACGTCAAAACGAGTGTGAAGCTGGCGAGCAATGCGAACTCGGTCATCTTTTTGAGCAACATTCAGCAGCTTGGGAACCCACCGAGCTGTGATTTTGCGGAAGCTCAAGTGCTTTGTGATTATTGATTGGACACTTCCATAGCTTACACCAACTTCTGCCGCAATTTGCTTCACAGTGACTCGGCGATCCTGTTCGACAAGCTCACGAACACGAGCCATGTTGTCATTCGTCACACTGGTGCGAGGACGACGGGGGTGCACTTCATTTGCAACACGTTCACGGCCTTGCTGGAATTCCTTACACCACACCTTCACTCTTGCCCACGTTACCATTCCCAAACTGGGCCTGCAGTTTCCGGTAAATTTCGGCCGGTTTGACGTTTTCCTGGGTGAGGAACTTGATGATTATGCGTTGCACAACAGACACTGGCACACACTGCTCACTCATCGTGAGAGCTACTAAACGAAGCATGCGACACGCCAGCTGGTCTGGTTCCTGACTCACGACAGCCATTCCGACGCTTAGCCAATCAAGGCTCGTTCATATTTGATTCACCCTCGTACAAACACATATCTGACGTTCTCTTACCATGGACATCTTGGCTAAGGAAGTAACTCCCGTTTGGCAGGTCAGTGTGACAATAGTCCACATTTTTTATTTGTGTAGTGTGTTTTACTCAATCCCATATAAAACGAACTTGGTAGTTCATCTTATCTTGTTGAGCTGGCCACTGTGATATAGTGAGGACCAGGCACGTATCCAAGGAGGGGGCTTAGGGAGCTCGAGCCCCCCCCGAAAGTTTTCGGTTTACACTAGATAAAATGAGGTTTTTTGTTTGTTGTGGTGTGAAATAAGATAATGTGACGATAATTTAAGAGGAGATATAATTATCGAGGCAATACGGAGAATGTTCTGTACCCTTGTTATTGTTAATAGTGCGTATCCAAGGTGGAAATCAGGGGCTCGAACCCCCCCCCCCCCTTTTAGGAAACTTTACTGTTTACACTACATAAAATTAGGATTTAGGCATCTTGAATAATGTGATGATAATTTGAGAGAAATAATTATCGAAAAAATACGGAGAATGTCCTATAACCCTGTTATTGTTACTAGCACGTATCCAAGGTGGGAATCAGGTGGCTCGAGCCCCCCTCCCCAGGAAAGGAAAATTTTCAGTTTGCACTAGATAAAATTAGGTTCTTGTCTGCTTGAATAATGTGACGATATTTTAAGGAGATACAATTATCGAGGCAAGACGAAGAATGTTATATAACTCTGTTATTGTTAATAGCGCGTATCCAAGGTGGGGATCAGGTGTCTAAACCCCCCCAGGAAATGTTTCAGTTTAGACTACATAAAATTAGGTATTTGTCTTCTTGAATAATATGACGATAATTTAAGGAGAAATTATTGTCGAGACAAGACGAAGAATGTTCTATAACCCTCTTATTATTAATAGCGCGTATCCAAGGTGGGAATCAGGGGGCTCGAGGGTCCCCCCCCCCCACCTTCAGGAAATTTTCTGTTTACTTTAAATAAAATTAGGATTTTGGCTTCTTGAATAATGTGATGATAATTTGAGAGAAATAATTATCAAGAAAAGACGGAGAATGTTCTATAACCCTGTTATTGTTACTAGCGCGTATCCAAGGTGGGAATCAGGTGGCTCGAGCCCCCTCCCCAGTAAAAGGAAAATTTTCAGTTTGCACTAGATAAAATTAGGTTCTTGTCTGCTTGAATAATGTGACGATATTTTAAGGAGATACAATTATCGAGGCAAGACGAAGAATGTTATATAACTCTGTTATTGTTAATAGCGCGTATCCAAGGTGGGAATCAGGGGGCTCGAGCCTCCGCCCTACACACACACACCTTCAGGAAATATTTCTGTTTACATTAAATAAAATAAGGATTTTTGCTTCTTGAATAATGTGTCGATAATTTAAGGGGAGAAATACTTATCAAGGCAAGACGGAGAATGTTCTATAACCCTGTTGTTGATAATATTGCACGTAAACTTTTTTTGAGCTTTCAGTATTGTCGCAGCAAACTTGAGCACTATGTAGAGACTTGTCAGTATTTGGAAGCTGCACAGCAAAGGTATCGCCACACGTAGACCGATTCGTTGTAATTTTTAATCTCAGGAAGGCGCGAGAGGGAATATTCTTGAATAAGTGGAGTCGAACTACTGGCAATATTTATAAATCGTTTATCTGCGCAACGTTCTAGAATATACTGAGGATATAAATATGCGTTAATTAGAACCATTCCCAAATAGAAATTCTTTGACCGAACCTTGGATCCAATGAGAAAAATGGCGTGTCTCTTGACATCATTTCCTTTTAAACGTTCAATTCAAGGACTTGTTCATGATTTATTTGATCGTGTTAAAGGTGCTTTACTTCAGTCTCTAATACGAAATTATAAAAACTTCTGGTGAGTTGATTTTTAAAAACGTGTCCGAGATAAAGAGTGGCGTGCCAACGATTTTCGTCAGGGAGAGGGGTTACGCATACTATTTTTGGTGGTCAGTCCTCATTTTGCCATATTTTCCTGTTTTTGACGTTCTTTTTTTAAGGACTGTGTAAAATGGGGTTATGACCCGACCAACCCTCCCTTGGGCACATCCCTGAAGATACCTAAATGAGTAAGCATTTGATCATATTGGGAGAAGAAACATTAGATGTGTTGGGAAAGGAAGGGTTTTCACTGTGCAATAATTGTTTCGCGATCCAGCTGTATCCTATAGAAGACTTCCTTTGTTTCGTGCCGATATATGACAAGACTGCGGAAGCTGTGACAGACAATTTTGAACACTTGCGAGTGCTTAGGACTGATTATGAACAATTTGGTGGGTTTCGGCTTTTAAAAGAGTTGCAAACAGGGGAGGACAAGACACATTAGTGGTGTTCAGGCTCGAATCAGAGAAATATTCGAGAACTGTCTGCGTCCAGTTCGCAGCACACAGTTTGAATCTCGTGTTGTCGAGTGGATTGATTGTCCATCCCGTGCATGTGTAACAGCTTCGTAAAAACACTTTTGGTTACCTGGTACACAGATGTTTTGATGCCTGACGAGGAGAAATGGACGAACACACATACTAAGATGGTTCCGGCACACAAAGGTAATGGAAACTGAGGAGTCGAGTGGTAAAAAAATGTTCCGATTTCACGTTCTGATTAAAATCACTGCCTTAAACAGTGGTGACGATTTAGGGGATAGTTGCTCCCTATTTTTACGCCTCCATACTATCGCCACTTAATCCTAAGCCTTGCTTGTCTAACAAGAGAAAGTAAACTTTCCTTGCACCCCCCCCCCCCCCAGGTTTTGGAACCAAATTGCCACCACTGACCTTAAACATATAATTGTGAGGTTCTATCTATACCCCTTAAAAAAATTGTGTTCAGCCCCCCCCCCCCCCCGAAAGGAATTCCTGGATACGTGCCTGGTGAGGACAGTGACATGTTCCAAGAGGGTGTCCTCTATTGCACAATGCGAGAGCATCTTCATGTTCTGACGTGAGACTAGTAATGCCTAAGTTGTTAGTTTAGGTCTGCTAGGTTTGGTATTAGCAAAAATACACAGCAAATGTATTATTTATGCTATGAGAACTAAACCTAAAAATCCTAACCCAACAACTTAGGCATTTGCATAACAAGGAAAGCATTCCTTGTTGACGTCAGAATGCAAGGTTGCTCACACATTGTGCAATGAGGGAGACCCTCCCTGACTTCTGCAGGAGGTGGGATTAGGTTGTTTTTTAGTGGTGAGTCTTATGTTTTACCATCTTTCGCAGCATTTTACGCTCTTCTTAGAAATAGGTGGCCAAAGGGAAGGGGATCTGAACTTCACCAACCCTCTCGGGAGACGCCACTACAGTGCACTGGGTGAGAGTAAAGAAAAGAAATGTAAATAGAGACAATGTTGACCTAGATTTATATAGAACCTCCACTCTTCTTTGAATTCTGCATTTGCATTGGAATCACACATAAGGTATTAATGTTTTCATCCACTTTATCAATATTAACAATATTATTGTTAGAAGAAATAAGAGAACAGTGTTTGCAACTGAACATGCGTACCTGCGTATTAATATTAAAGTCATATCTGTTCTATTCCATACAAATGTTAAGTTGGGTGAACCACCTTGCTTACTTTGTGCACCCTAACATGGAGGTGATGTGATCAGCACCATACTCCAACTGCCTTTGTACTCCAGGTACAACCCTTCAATGTGTCAGTTAGCCCCCTACTGACTGGATCACTAACTACCCGAGAAGAAATAGATAATTTTAAAATTCCATTGCTGTTTGGAATTAATATTGCAGAAACTACTTTTTTACAGGTCTTTATGGCAAAAATGGAATCTTACCAGCCAAAACCCAGTTGGAAGATGAGCTACATTTGTTTGAAAATCGAATGATTCCAAAACCATCTCTGCTATGGTTAGCTCCAGACTTTGGCTTAGATACAGACTACATGATGGATTTTCTTGCCGTAATAGGAACTTTTTTATCATTTGTAGGGTAAGAATTTTTAATAATTCTCTATCATTAAATTTAATTGTAAATGGAATTGTATTTATATTTATGTTTTTTTATTTACTGTCGCTTTCCTGTCAACTTTGCCTAATCCCAACAATGAGGATGAATGGTCATTATATGAAATTGATGAACACCCGTGGGACTTGAACATGGGAACTTCAGTGCTAAGATGGAAAATCGACCACTCAATATGCTCAACCATGGAGCTGGTGCGAACAGAATTGTGAAAATATGTGTTTGTTGCCTGAATTATATGTTACTACATGTTATGTGTTATGAACTAGAAGGAGAGAAAAAATATAATGCTACAATAAATACTTTGAATGTCTATAATGTTTTCTATAACATATGATAATATATGTATGTGTTTTCCCTCTGCAGGTTTGTATGGCAGAAATTTTGTACTGCTCCTTTATTTCTAGCTCTTTGGGTACTCTACCAGTCCCTATATCAAGTTGGTCAGGAGTTCATGGCAAATCAGTGGTACGTTATTTTGTTTTTAATTATTTTCTTCTATGTTAAGTGCACTTTTTGTCAGTTCTGGAAGTAGTGATGCTTAGGATGCTTGGTAAAGCCTTAGGGATAGATAGGGAGATGCTTAAATAAATTATACTAGTTCGGGAGATGGTACCACCCATCATCTCTTCCCTCCGCAAGCACCGCTTCTAGTAGTAGCTGAAGATATTAAGTGGGCATAATTAAGAAATATAAAACGTTAAGAGACACATATTAGATAATAGAATACAGGCATAAATGATGTTCCCTATTGGAATGAGATATTACTCATGGTTAATGGAATCAATTGAATTGATTGGTTGACTGAAATGGTTACAATTTGAATTTTGGTTATTATATATCATTCTTCTGCCTCTTGTGCTAATCCCGCCTTTTAATATGAATGATGAGCTTATGAAATGGGTGATGAGACAATACTCTCGCCTAGTCTCAGGAAGGGAGGAAATTTTATCAAACTTTTTGTAAACATATAACTCAAGTGTTTGAGTCCACCCAATGTTAGTCAAAAGTTGATTCAATTATATCCATGCCTACCAGAGCTCACAACTTGCGACCTCTGGTCTCTCAACACTTTAAGCTGACAACTTTGGCATTGGGAAAATGTAATACGACAAAAAGGAAGTATCCAAATGTTATTCACTCTAGTAATACTTTTAGAATAGAATATGAAAATTGTCTACCGTACTGTTACAATTCCTAGGTTTTTATCTTTAGGGTAAAACATGGATGTTCTTTGTTTTCATTCACTCATCTGTATCATCAGTTCACTATCTATTATGTGTCTTATATTCAATTCTGAAATGTATAAAAGTGACACAGAACTTAAAAAGAAACATGTAATTTGATTGATGGATTATCCATTAGATATGTGAATGTAGCACCTCCTCTTAATCTGTGTCAGCATTTTTTTTTTTTCTTGTATATCACTTTAAAACAAATATATGAATATGAAAGTAAAATATTTTATTATTATTATTTTATTTTGATGTTGTCATTGTTCAATTTGTTCTTAATTGACTCTAGACTATTTGTGAAGATGTTTCATTCATACTGCAGTTTCATCCACCAGGGACATGTTGCTTCTGGAAACTGGTTTTCTATTGATTTTGCTCGCACCAATAACACATGCTAAAGGAAAGACTCCCCCACACGTTCCACTGCTCTTTTGGATGCTGAGGTGGCTGCTCTTTCGCTTGAAATTCTCTGCTGGAGTTTCCAAGCTCTCGAGTAGGAGTGCTGTGTGGTGGAGATTGACAGGTAAGGCAGATTATCATGTTACGTTCATTCGTATTTGGTTTATTAATATTATTTCTACTGATTTTTTTTTTTTTTTAGGGGCTGGAATTGTAATGGTGGCTGTGTTCTAAGGTGGGCCGGGATAAAATATTTTGTAATTACCATTTTTAACCTTCGTTTTAAAAGTTGTTCAAAGACAAAAATGGTAATCTGGTTACTTTAAGGGGAATTTGCATTTACCACCTCAGTTTTTCCAAGTTATTTGGAAATTTTGATTTTCTCAAAATTTCTGGATGAGCTGTAGCCCCATCAGCTTCCCTCCCCCCTTCACGTACGCCAGTGGCAACCAGTGCCAATACTTAAAACTAATAACAAAATAAAGATGTTCAGAATAGCTATAAATGTTAATGTGTATAATATAATAATAATAATATATCTTTATTGAGCGTGCGAGGTTCAGCATACACTGTTCTCCCACCTAACCCTTGTAAGAATACAGTCTACAGTTACAAACTATATATATATCCAATAATAAAAGAAATTAATAATAATTATAATAATAATAGTAAATAAGTAAGTAAGAAAGATGAAAGAAAAATGTATGGACATTTTGAAATGAAATAAGAACTGTAAAGATACAATTAATGAGTATATATACACATAAAACTAAATTTTAACAACTCATTAAATACAATATTAAGTATATATATATATATACAGTGGTGCAGGAACGGGGGGTACAGGGGTACATTTTACCCCCTCAAATTTTTGAAGGGAGTACTGTACCCCCCAAAATCCGAAAATCACGTTGTACCTCCTGTACCCCCCTAGATAATTTGACAGATGCAAGGTGCTACTGTTAAAGGAACATATTTTCAATTCGCTCAATAAAAAAGGTTTAAGTATATTGTTTATAACTTACAAGCATTATCGAATGTATCTTACTTAGCTACCACAGAAATTCAAGCCATTGTAAACTTATTCTACTACATTGTGCTTGCTACTATGTAGTTAGTTCATTGACCTGTGTTCTTGGAAACCTCTTTAAGGAGATGAAAATTGTGTGAAATTTCTGTGAAATGATGGAATCAGATAAAGTTTGCTCTCAGAAAATCACGCTCCAGATGAATGTTCCTTTGCGTAAGGGGGGGTACACTTTTCTAAAGAAGTGGTCGCGTCGATTCAAAGGTAATATACAGGGTGTCATTTTAATGGCGCCCACGGACCACGGAAACGTATAGAGGACATCAAAACAAACAACTTTTCTCAGTAACATTTTTCTCGTTGGTGCGTCGTTTCGCCGCTACAGTCGTTCAAAAAAGCCCGTTTTGCCGCCTGAATGCTGGCAACCACACACAACATTTGATTGCATTTGTGACGTCATATCCCGTCGTGAAGCGATGCGTTACAGGGTTGCCAGGAACACACATATTCTGTGAAAAATGACATAGCTACAATCAGCCACATTATGTACCGTAAAAGAAAACGAGAAAACACGTTCTGCAACCTAACAGGAAGTAAACAAACGATGCTAAAAATGGTAGAAAGGAAATAGAATTCAAATGGAAATGGTCATATCGAATTTTGTCTCAACTTAGATGTCAAATATTTGCAAATCTAGTTAGCAAGTTGGCATCTACAATTTAGTCTATCCACTTCGTCCTTCTGATACTAGTTGTCTGTGACACACTGAACAGATGACAAAATAGAAATGAAAGAACTCAAAATTCCAAAGGTAAGCAACACATAATATAATGTATATTCAGGGCATTATGAGGCAAGTGACAAAAATGGTTGAAAATACAGGGATATAAATAGTAGTAAAACAAACTCTCCGACGACTGTGTTTATCTACGCACCGGATACACATGTAATAGTTTGCAACTCTGAACAGGGCAGTATATTCGCTACTGATTCATCATTAGATTGTTACTGTGATTGTACGTGTTTTAGCCGTAATTTAACAACGTGAACCTCAGATACTTCCGTTATCACCACAAAGTACCACAAGGCATCTGGACACAAACCTGTAGCTATCAACCTTGCAACGAGATTTGCAAATATTTGACATGTAGTTGGGCGTAAACAGCCACATGTAAGTTGTAAGTACAATAAAAGTTATTGTTGTTGATATTTGACATGTAGGCTGAGTCAAAATCCGATATTGACTCTTCATTTTGAATACGTTTATACCATTTCTCATATCGTTGGTTCACTTCCCCCTTCCCCTGAGATGACTGCTGATCTTCTGGCTGGTAGGCGATGATGTTCGGTTTACTGGACGCGTTTCTCGCTTCGTTTTACAGCTAATAATGTGGTTGGTAGTTTGTCATTTTTCACAAAACTTGTGTGTTCCTTGCAACCCTAGCGTGAGCTGTTTCGCCGCAGGAAATGACGTCACAGATACGATCAAATGTTGTGTTGGGTTGCCAGCATCCAGGCGGCAAAACGGTATTTTTTGAACGGCTGTAGCGTCGAATTGAAGCACCAACGTGAAAAATGTTACTGAGAAAAGTTGTTTGTTTTGATGTCATCTACACGAATCTGTGGTCCGTGGGCGCCATTAAAATGACACCCTGTATAAATCTTCATTAGAAGAGTATATGACTGACCTCTTCTTTTAAATTTTTCAAATGGAATTTTCCGAAACGAAATACTTACACAAATGAGACGAGACATTGGGGGGTACAATGTACTCCTGTACTTCATAACTTTGTAAGAGAGAAAACTATACTTAAACCTATATATTAAGAGATTTTATTAAGAAAAGTTTTGCTTTAATGACATAACAGTTGGGCTGAAAAGTTCGTAGGCTAACATAGTAAAAAATATTTTTTTGACAAAATTCGATTTTATTATTCAATATAGTTGCCTTTGAGGGCGATACAACGATTATAGCGGTCATACAATTTTTCGATGCCATTTTTATAGTACGATTTCTCTTTAGCCTCAAAATAGGCCTCAGTTTCGGCGATTACCTCTTCATCAGTGCTAAATTTCTTTCCAACGTGCATTCTTTTAAAGTCTGCAAACAGGAAAAAGTCACTGAGGGCCAGATCTGGAGAATATGGTGGATGGGGAAGCAATTCGTAGTCTAATTCATATAATTTTGCCATCCTTTTCATTTATTTGTGACACGGTGCATTGTCTTGATGAAACAGCACTTTTTTCTTCTTCAAATGGGGCCGTTTTTTCGTGATTTCATCCTTTAAACGCTCCAACAACGCTATGTAATAATCTCAGCTATCTCGATCAACTTCACTTTACGATCATTTAAAATTATTTTGTGGACTTTTTTTATGTTTTCGTCGGTAACAGCCTCTTTGGGACGTCCACTGTGTGCATCGTCTTCGATGCTCATTTCGCCTCGTTTAAATTTAGCAAACCACTTCTCAACGGTTGATTTTCCTGGTGCAGAATCCGAATAATGTTTATCAAGCCAAGCCTTGGCTTCAACAGTATTTTTTTTCGCCAAAAATCAATGCTTTATTAACACACGAAATTCTTTTTTATCCATTTTTTCACAATAACAAAAGCTGCTTCACTCACAATGCTATATCTCACGATCCGGCAGCTGTGAAATTTATACACGTATCTTTTGAAGGTTAGTACTAAGTAAAAATCACATGGATTTAATTCTAGTAACGCCATCTATGAGTCAGCCTACGAACTTTTCAGCCCAACTGTTATACGTTGTGAAACTTTGAGTGGTGAGACAATGTACGTGTTGCTTATAGGAAACATTTCACTGGTCAGGACGAGATAACTCGCCTTGTAGATTAATTGAAGGGTCCAACATGCACAGAACTTTGGATTCCACTTTAAACTGCATATTCAGTCCCGATTAGCCCATGAAGTGGATATAAGGTACATAGAATAAGTTTTAACAACTTCTGATTGGACACCGAAACAAAAGAAAAGCGCAAACAATAACGAGAAGGACCTCAGCACACCAGAGGACCTCCCCAATGATGCAGTGGTAGCGTCGTCGCCTTGTAATCAAGGGGTCCCAGGTTCGATACCCTGAGGAGGCACGTGGCACAGTGGTTCGGATCCCAATTAGCCTAACTGTGCATAAAGTGGACTTAATACAGCAACTCAAACAAACTCAAACTCACCACATAGGAGACGAGATAAGGCTGTGACAATTCTCGACTCATGTCATCTCGATGTCATTCCTAGGTCAAATGAAAGGTTCCCCTTTTCTAGACATTAGAACAGGGTGCAATTTGTGATTTTACCAGAGGATGATAACTTACTTTTACCTAAGTATTAGATATAGTACTTAGAATTGGACATTAATCGCTTAAAATCTAATTTTGATATAGAATACAACACATACACAATGGCATTTGAAGTTGAACCCTAAAGTCAAACTGAAAGAAAATTACACTAGTCAAATGAATGCATGGGATAAATGAGACTCACTGCAACAGGTCCTATGGTTTGCCAGTTGGCTTGTCAAGCCCACTGTGTTATCTAGACTAGACTTCATTCAATTTCTTGCAAATTTTTCAACATGAAAAATTATGTAAAAGTATGTTTAAAACTTCTAAATTATTTTTCTAATCAGTTAAGGTTAGGTTTATGACATTTCACATTCGGTTGGTAGATATTGGTAGATTTTTGATTGAATTCACAAGGTCTTTGAGCAAGTTGGGAATGTTTGATTGAGTGATTTGGTTTATTTAACTTCAAATTTCAGCCACTTCTGGTTAATCGCGAAGATGAGGGTGAGTGATGGTATGATGAAGGGACACTCACAAATAACACCCATGCCCAGGCCGGGATTCGAACCGGGGACCTCTGGCGTCGTAGAAGGCTATGCTAATCACTCCGCCACGGAGGCCGGCGAGGTGGGAATGTGTTTTGGATTTTCATTGTAGATGCGAAAATCTTTAGCTGTGACGCGCACATGCTTTTGCTTACATTAAAGTTCACCTTTTCACGGAAACGAGGAATTAACAAGTCACCTTAAAACATGCATGTATATGCATTTAATACTACTAAATATGAAAAGAAGCCTTGGCCAGCTCTTCATATTATCCACCGAAGATTAAAAAGAGAAATAAAACAACTTTCGAGCGTTTGGCTTTCCTTGCTTGCTCTAATATCTGAAGGATTTCGATTTTGTATATGTAATGAATCAGTGCTTGAAGAACGTCGTTAGGTACAAATAATTATGTTACAAATAAATGCTTTGTCAAATGTTTTACAAACATTCCAAACTTAGACATCTTACGAGTTGATCGGGAACCATCTCAACTCAATATATTTTTTAAAAAATACAACACCTTATAGATGTCTGAGGAAATACCGAATACATGGCTTCTAAAAGGCATTGGATGTGGTACACATCTGCCATAAATTGTTTAAAGATATTTTTATGCTTAGCTATGGGACTTTAAAATTAAAATGAACTGAACTGATGTGGACTCTATAAGTATGATATATTCAATAATATGGTTTCTATATCCAGTTGGTGAGAGACGATTATTCCTGGTTGGGATAGCTGAAGATAGATGAGAGGGGGGATCCTCTTCACCCCCTTTAATCTCACCCTGCATTAAAAATCAATAGCTGTATCTTTGTTCGCAATTTTCACATTTCGAACTCCTGATATTCCGTTTCGTTAAATTCAAAATGAGCCCATGAAAAAGGTCCAGAGCTTTATATTTTTCAGAATAGTTATCTGGTTAAAATCTGTTTTTAAAATGACCATAAATACTAAGAAAAACAAAGAAATAAAAATTATTTATGCCAATCTTTAAATTAAAAAACAGGAAATTCGTGTGCTGTTCTAAAATGGAATATTCCCGATGCCTTCACATCATACCTATAGTTACTACCTTTGAAGTAGTATATGCGTAGTATATACATGCGCGTGCACACATATATATGGGAGACTGAATTTTTGGTGCAAGAAGAGAAATATTTGACATGAAGTAGTATAAGTATTCCATTGAAACAATACATTCTGCATCAGCTGCTGGTTTGCTCAAAAATGTTGATAGATCTACATGTGAGATTAATTGGAGGATTAAAATAGATATTGACTTATTTATTTATTTATTTATTAGCATCCATTCAACTTTACAAAAGTTTGGAATTGTCACATTGTACATGTATATTTAGAATACATCTATAAAATTATAGGCATAATATAATATAAAATACAATAGTTTTGTTTAATTAAGAAGTTAATTTTTGGTACAAGTTATTAGCATAGAATTAATGGTAATTTGCACATTCATAATTCCCAGTAGCTTCTCTAGCATTGACTGGCATTTGGTATAGACAACAAGACACTTGCATTCTAGAAAAGTATTTGCCAATACCAGAAATTAAATTCAAAGTGATATTTTTCTTTATATTGAGACAACTGATATCAGCTCAACCATGAAAGCAAGACCTAACTACAAAGAGCTGAAAATGAGTCTGAAATATCATTCAGGGAGTGATGAGATTAACCGCAAGAAAATTACTGAAATAAGAGTGATTTCTTAGGCAATAGCCTAAGATGGCGCCAACGAGTGAAGACATACTTTTATCAGCTCCTCTCAAATTGAAGACAAAATATGATGATAAATGTGCAAAGTGTAAAAGATCTGTAAAAAATGGAATTCTTTGCGACATGTGTGACGAATGGTTACACTTTAAGTGCGGCAACTTGAATGCCGATGAAGAAATCGACCAAAACAGTGAATGGTTCTGTCCGCAATGTGAAAACGGAGAAAAGAGTGTTGAAAATGAGGAACTTGCGAATCTTTTACAGGTAGTGAATCTACTGCAAAGTGATATAAAGGAGTTAAAAAATGAAAATGAAGCCCTGAAAAACAGACTAGAAACTATTGAAAAGGCAAAGGAAATAACAAATTCTACATCCTCATGGACTCAAGTGGTTAGGAAATCAACAAAGAAAAAACATCACATCGATAGCATAAATTTCGAGAGTAAAAACAGATTTTCTACACTACAAGATTTCCAGACTGAAGAAATACACCCAGAAACTAATTCAAGAACGTACAGAAGAAATGTGAAGTCAAAAAACACAACCACAAACATCTCGAAAATAAAAAAATCGAGTGTTAGTCAACCAGAAGTGATCATCTATGCTGATAGTCATGGCAGAGGAATGGCAGAAAATGTGAAGAGTCAGCTAGGCGATGTTTCAGTGTTAGGTTTTGTCAAGCCAGGTGCAAAAATTGGGCAGATTGTAAGTAGCCTAAAACCTCAAAACAAAGAAATCAGCAGCTGTGTAGTGCTAATGGCAGGTTCAAACAATGTAGCATGCAATGAGGGTCACAATGTGATATATACATTGGAAAAGAAACTACCTGAAATAAGAAACTCTAAAGTGATCATAGTTAATATACCAACGAGATACGATCTCATACCGGAATCTTGTGTTAATGTGGCCATAAAAGAGACAAACAAGAATATCAGACACCTGTGCAAAAATTTTAGTAATGTCGATATTGTTGATGTAAGCAGGCTAGAGAGAAACAATTTCACAAATCACGGCATGCATCTGAATCGATCTGGAAAAGAAAAGGTGTCAAAAGCAATAGGTACGGTGATAACTGAATACATTATAAACCAAAGAAGAAAGTGCAATCCTATTGAACTGAAATGGCACCCCATAAATAATCAGGGAAGTGAAGTGGTAAATGGAAAGAAATATAGTGATGTGGTAAATAGCGGAAAAGTCTGTCTTGTGATGAATGGTGAAAAATGCAGTCAAATGGTAAGTGATAAAAATGGTAGTGAAGAAAATGAAGATTACAGTGAAGTGAGAAAAGATGAAAAAGAGAAGGAAGTGGAAAATGATAAAAGAGTTAATGTAAAACAAAAAGAACCATCTGCACGAACATCCGATAGACTAAGGAGTGTTCCGGGCAAATTTAAAGATGATTTTTTATTGTAAAATGTAAAAATGCAACAAATATTGTAAATGTTAAACCTAAGGAACAAGGTCTTACACCCAATGGTTTCTCTCAAATGAAAAAGAGAGTTATACAATGCAATATTGTGCATCTAAACATTCAAGGTATTACAGGCAAAGTGTTAGATTTAGAAATGCTCCTAACCGATGAATGTTTAGATGCACATGTACTGTGTGTTACTGAGCACTGGCTGTCCAAAGATGAAATTACTTACTTTCAAATTCCAAATTTCCACCTAGCTAGTTTCTCATCAAGGTCTCTAATAAAACGAGGGGGAACAGGCATATTTACAAAAAATGATATAATTGCCAAACAAATTGTCCCCAAAACTGTGAGACCTATAGAAAAACATTTTGAAGTTAGTGTTGTACGTCTTGCACAATATAATTTAATAATAGTATGTTGCTACAGAACACCTGATGCAGACTATACAATATTCATAAAAAATCTGTCTGTATTGTTAGATGAATTAAAAAGTTATACATGTGAAATTTTGGTATGCGGGGACCTAAACTTTGATTTTCTAAAAAATACAGGACGGAAACTGCACTTTGAAGTCACAACAAACACTTTTGGCCTAAAGCAAATTGTAACTACAGCCACGCACATAACGAAAGAGACACTCTCCCTCATAGACCACATGTTAATAAGTGTACACTCAAAAGAGTTTCAATGTGAAAACATATCAGTCCACTTCTCAGACCATGAAGCACAATTTTTATGTCTCACATGTAAAAGAGAAGCTACTGAATATCATAGAAAGCCACTAAAAATGCAGAAACGTAAATATGATGAAGGTTCTATACTCATGTTTATTGGAAAACTAAACAGCGAAAATTGGGAAGATATTTATAACTTACCTTCCACAAACGAAAAATTTAATCTCTTTCTGAACAAAATTATCTTGTTACACAATGAATGTTTTCCACCTAAACAAGTAAACATATCCACCGAGTGTAAACCATGGGTCACAAACGGGATCAGAATCTCAAGTAGAAAACTAAAAATGCTCCATTCTGAAAGTAAGGTGAATCCCAATCCATATTTTCTGAAATATTACAAGAGGTATAAGCAAATATATAAAAATGTACTCCACCAATCAAAAATTAATCATAATGACCGTAAAATCAATAATTCAAACAATAAATGTAAAACAATGTGGGAAATTATAAGAAATGCATCAACAAAACACCAATCTTTAGATAATAATATGGTGATATGCATTAATGGAAAAGAAGTCCAACATCCCCCTAATATTGCAAATGCTTTCAATGAGTATTTTGTAAATGCAGTTCCAAATAGAAGGAATGGGTTTGTGGCTGCTCCAGAAGAATGTTCTACACACATAACAGTGAATGACAAATCCTTGTTTATTTCCCCCATTACTGAACAGGAATTAAAGATAACCTTCAGGCGTATAAAAAACAAACGATCTTCCCGCATTGATGAAATACCAGACTTCCTAATTAAGAAATGTTATAGTTCCCTATGTCAACCATTACTACATATAATAAACAATTCCATTGAACAGGGTATTTTCCCAGACAGACTAAAGATAGCTGTTGTTAAACCATTACTGAAGAAAAATGACCCAAAGGATTTATCAAATTACAGGCCCATTTCGCAACTCTCAGTCTTCTCAAAAATTATTGAACATGCAATAATGATGAGAGTAGAAAATTTCTGTAGTAAACACTCAATCTTAAGCAGTGACGTGCACTGAGGAGTAGCTAGTCTAGCAGAGATAGATCAATCAATCTCACATCTCTAATTATATTCAAATCACAATATTTATTGTCTTGTTAAAGCCACCACAGTTCATATGCAACACCTTTTTTTTTCACGCTCTTCTCGTCCATCGGTGTTCTCCGCGGGCATAGCTGGCTGGATACCCTAGCTCGCTCTTCTTCCGCCAGACCAGTTTCCAGGTAGAAGCGGCGGCCTGAAAGAAAAGGAAGATTTCTACCTCTACCTCTCTTGTTCCCTCGCCCCGCTGCAATGGTTGAAAGCCCGTGCTTTCAGGTCCCCCAGTCTATCTCCTATAAGACAGATAGGGGATTGGTTTCTCATAGATTTTTTTTGTAAATCCTCTAAAGAACTCAGGGTAACTCTGCAGTTCTCTGTATTTACACAACATTTTACACGTTGTACAATATGTATGTATAATATGCGATGTAATTTTATTATTTATGAAATGGGAACGTGTTATGTGCAGACAATAATGTTATGCTTTCTTTCTTTTCTTACAAGTATGGAATATATAATGATTAAATTACAAATATATGCTCGGGCTCTCTCTCACTCTCGTTTTAGTAGGGTTTATTTAAATATACTACTCTTGGCCTCTAACAGTCATAAATACGGATGTATTTATTTGGGCAAGAGAACGCGCGTTCATATTGTTCTTGGATTGGTTTATTTTACTTCGCTTTTCTGCCACATTTGGTTATGGCGAAAGTGAGGATGAGTGATGATATGATGAAATTGATGAAAGGGACCGCATATGAACAATCCAGGTCAGGATTAGAACCATAATGAGTGCGCATTCTTGTCCTATGTATTGTACTCTGCAGTGAATAATGAAATAATTTGGAATGAAAAATGTATCTCAAAACTCAAAAAGCCAAATGAATATTATTGAAGAAACTACAAAAAAGTGTGTTTTGTTTCTGTGCATAAAGTGGACTTAAAACACCAAATCAACCATCTGTCCGGGAGTGGTTATCACAGCGCGCTACGACACCAGGAGTTCCGGGTTCGAACCCCGTCCTGGGCATGGGTGTTCTTTGTGTTTGTACCTTCATTAATTTTATCATATCATCTTCGCAATTAACCAAATGTGACAAAAAGCGACGCTAAGTAACAGAAATCAAATCAAATCATTGATTGATTGCTCGATTTGGTTTATTTTACTTCCTTTTTCCGCCACTTTTGGCTAATCGCGAAGATGATATGATAAAATTGATGAAGGGACACACACAAAGTATCCCCATAGCCAAGCTGAGATTCTAACCCAGGATCTCTGGCTTAGTAGTCAAATCAAAGCGTTTTTTATTTTTGAATGTGGGTGGGGTTTACATGTACTTTTTTAGTACTCATTCATCATTTTGTAATCTCTTCCTGTTATTGACATTCTTTTTTTTAGGAATACTGGGCCCTAAAGGGGGGAGGGGTGTGACCCACACCAACCCCACTCCCCTTGAGCACGCGCACTGACTGCTACCCCAAGTGTCGACGTCACCGCACGTCACTGATCTTAAGCTTGTTGCAGCATGGTTGTAGGTCCAAACGAAGCACGAAAACAGCGTTAGCAGACTTAGTAGAATGTGTCACACAATCTCTGAATAATTGTAATCACACGGTAGGAGTCTTCTGTGACCTATCAAAAGCTTTTGATTCTGTAAATCACGAGATATTGCTGTGGAAACTTCAAAAACTTGGTATTCGTGGACTACTACAAAAGTGGTTTCAATCTTATCTTACCAATAGAAAGCAAATTGTAGAAATCGCTCACACCACAGCAAAAGGATACGTAACACATCAACACTCCACCATGAAAAGTGTAACATGTGGGGTGCCTCAGGGAAGTATTCTTGGCCCTCTTTTGTTTCTTATGTACATAAATGATTTACCAAATGTTATACCTGAGGCAAATGCAATATTATATGCTGATGATACAAATATTATAGTAACAGACACTTCCAAAGATGCTCTACAATCTAAGGCTAATAACGTATTAAACAAATTAGATGACTGGTTTTTAAATAATAATCTACTCCTCAACAGCAAAAAAACAAATTACATTACATTTTCTACGATCCAAACCAGAAACCAAATAATCCTCAATCTAATATCTGGGAATACACAACTAGAGCCTAAAAAAAAATTCAAAATTTCTGGGTATCATTCTGGATGAACACCTTACCTTAGCTACACAGAACACATAAACACGCTACAATCAAAATTAAGTAGTGTGTGCTATACCCTTCGAGAAATGTTAGACATCTCAAGCACCCAAACTGTAAAGTGCCTTTATATGGCAAACTTTGATGCTTTACTAAGATACGGGATTATGGTTTGGGATAACAAGGGCCACTCCAATGTCCTTTTTATACTTCAAAAAAGAGCTATAAGAATCATAGCTGGAGTAAAGAAAACTTATTCATGTAGAACTCTTTTCCGTAAACTTAATGTGTTAACTCTCCCCTGCATATATATTTATGAATGCTTAATTTATGTTAAGCAAAATATTTCCAACTTTGCCACAAATGAGGAAATACATGGCCTAAACACAAGAAATAAAGACAAACTTCACATAAAACACTGCCGCCTTAACTTATGTAAGAAAGGTCCCTTAAACTCTTCCATAGATCTCTACAATAAACTACCACAAGATGTGAGGAAAGAACCAAAATTGATGATATTCAAGCACAAGATAAAATCAATACTTCTGAAGCATGTTTTTTATTCTATAGCTGAATACATGGAAGCGACTTTTACATAAGACAAATGTACATAATGTAGTATAATCACATATTATTCTTGTAAAATTAAATGTCAAATGAAAGTGGGTAATTAGTATATCTTCTCATGTTATATTTTTTTGTGATTTTGATATAATAGCAGAGTAAGACCCAATTTTTTACAATTTTTGGCTATATATTTTGTATTTGTAAAATCTATTAATGTACCTGTATTGTAATGTAAGTATTGACATGTCCTATATTACCATGTACTGTAATTTGTACACACCGGTAGTCCTCGGACGCAAATAAACTAAACTAAACTAAACTTAAATCACCAGTGCCTGGAAATTTCTCCAAAAATTACAGGATAATTTCATCCTAAGTTATACTTGGCAAAAAATATATATATATTATTCTGTCGAAATTTGTTCCTACTTTTATGAAACTCTTTTCTATGTACATATTCTTAAGTGCATACATGAAATAAAGTTCACTAATGGAACACCGCTCTGAATTATTGTTTTGCTCTTCTTTTCAGGCTTCAAAGTGCACCTACAAGCTCAGTGCCTTCCTACACCCTTAGCATGGTACATGTATCAACTTCCATTGTGGGTACTGAAGTATTGCATGGTTGCTACTTATGTAATAGAGATTGGCATCCCGTTTCTCTTCTTCTTTCCTCATCGCCGTGTGAGAGTTTGTAGCTTCTACCTTCAGGTAATCATTATATTGTTTCATAGATAATATATATGTGTGTGTGTTTGTGTGTGTATGAATACCTCAGTGTATGTTTTTTGTGAATGGCAGGCATTTGGTTATCGGTTTTTGCAGACTTTATTTTATTAATGTAATGACTTTATATTTACATTATCTACATTTAGTTGTGTTAACTGATGTTCAAATATATAATCAGTGTGAATATTAAAAATGTTGTTTTAAAGGCAAGGGGGAGAATTACATGACCATTGCTGAATTTCTGTGAAGAGACATGCTTATATAAGCATATAAACAACAACAATAACAAAAATAATTATCTTTTGACAGAAGTTGTCTCTTCTTGCAAATAATTTCCCAGCATCAGGGCCGGATTAAGCATCCTCGGTGAACAATAAACACAATGACGTTATAGTTAAGTCACAATGCAAAGAATAATAGTAACTGTATAATAAGTAACGCTGTGTCTAGGCATCCGAAATTGGGGCTCCAAATTTCATTCTAAGATTTATTTTCAGGTTAATATAGCAAAGAAAAACTGTTCAGCTTTCGGAAAATTCTCTAGGCCTATTTCAGGAATGGACCTAATGCTGCAGCATCAATAGCACCCACCTTAATCCGGCCCTGACCAGCATGCCTCCAATTCTCACCTTGAATATATTGCTTCAGCACTGCTGGTTTTACAAATGCATTTTTAAGTCTTCGATTAGTACATAAGAAGTGCTTTTGTTTATCTAATCATATTTTACATTTTTTTTCTTAGATATTTCTTCAGTGTTTTGAAATGTTGACTGGCAATTGCAACTTTATGGGTTTGCTGACAATTATGCTGTGTCTCTCACTTCTTGATGATGAGTTTTTTTACAAGCAGAACAGCAAAGGTAAATTATTTATTTATTTATTTACATTAATGAACTCAATAGGCTGATACCCAGTTAGAGAGTTCATGTTACAAAATGGAACAGAGATACAGGTTATCATACATGCTTCAGTGAGTGTTATTTGAGAGTGTTTTCATTAAAGCGTTTTTAAATTGCATATAAGACATACAGAATAAATCAATATATTTGTTATGTTTTCCTCATTCTCCAGATAGGAGATTTCTTGACAATGTTTGTCCACGCTCTATAATTGTATTTTACTTACTTTACATCCCGTTTCTGCATCTTTCATCCAATCCAGTGTTCGAAGTAGGAGATAATGTGGGAGGATGCTATCCCCCCAGTTAAGAAACTGTTCCTAAAGCATCCTTCTAGCTAGGGAAATTAGCACAAGCATTCCCGCATGTTCTGCCCTCCATGTTGACCCACATAAGCATCCCCCCCTATCCAAAAACTCTGTCAAGCATCCTGCCAGCTAAGAATTTACAGTTTGAGGACTGGTCCAACCGTAATTCTAAAGATCAATAACGATTACATAAAATTGATAAATGGGACACTCATAAAGGAACACCTATGCCCATGCAAGGACTTGAACCTGGGGCCATCAATTGTAAGATCATGACTCCAGCACTCAAAGTACTCTGCCACTGAAGTGACAAGTTATATGTATGATACTGGTGGAATATTTAAAGGATTTGATTTGATTTATTTATTCACCTTGAGGGATTACAGTAATCCACAGTTTTGTCAATGAGCTTTGGGGCTTGAATCGCTTCCCCTCCAAACATAAATGCACTAGTTGGCTGTAATTATATTTTTTATTTTAGTTTTTAACACTTATTTTATCATTGAAAATATATATTTTTACCTCAACTTAATTGTAAGGAGTTTCCATTTGAAAAATTTATTCTCGAACGTACCGAGACACATAAGCATTGTTGTGTTTGAATTTTTGGGAGGGAAAGAACGTATTTTGGTGGATGTATCTCCACTGTCCGCATTTTATGATGCCCATGTGTGGAATTGTGAACACAATGCATTAATATGAATTTCAAATAAATGTTAAAAACTAATAACAATGACGAAAATTAGAGATTTCAGTTATTGATATTGTATGTAGAGTTTGCTTTTTATTTATATTTTAATTGCTGCTACCTTTATAAGCATAATTTAGTATTACTATAGAAACTCTATGAATATTGAATGAAATAAAGAATAAAATATTAGGATTTCAAATCAATATTTTTGGTTAAGACAGTTTGACACAGGTAATACAAAAATAATGAAAGATATGTGGCTAAAGTAGGGCATTTTTCGCCATATTTCTATGATGGAATATATCCTGTGTGAGCCAAAATTTAATGTAATATTTTGTCCTTTGCGCATATTAACATTAACACTGTTCTTACTTCTGTATGCAGATGATAGGTATAGTGTTCTTTTTCTTACCCTACCCAATATATCAATCAATGTACTGGTGTTATTGCAGATCCATCAATAGTGGCGAAATTCATTAACCTGTTTGACTGGTTGCTGACTGTCTCAGTATATGGTTCTGTTTTTTATGTTTCACATCTGTGTTTCCCTATAAAGAAGACTTTAAATAGATCATTTGATATAAAAATTGGTAAGTTGTTCTTCCTATGTAAATGTCTATTCCTTTTTAGAATATAATTTATATTTTAAGTGTAAATTCACTCAACCTGTTCTACTTATGCACATATAGCGAGATTGCTTGATATTGCTTCATGTATTTAGAATTTATTTTCACTATAGTAGAGTATAGACATGAACTTTACCTTTATAACAAAAAACAACAGAATTTTTAACTTGGTCTAAGAATATAAATAGAAAGTTGGATTGATGTACTTATCGTAAACATTACCAATAAAATTATATGCAGTTTTTACATGATGAGTACAGAATGAAATAACTGAAATTATGACTTTGTAAATTAATTTGGGTGAATTAATGATGTCTCAAAACACCAAAAAATGAAATTTCAGTCAGCAAGAGTAAAGTGCATTCTTCTTTATAATAATTCAATTTTAGATGGCTAGTCTGAAAGATACTCCCATTGTTTATTTTATTTCCTATAGGTTTTAGCAATTACCAGTTTGAAACTGCACTGGGTGCAGTATTGCCAAAATTTATGATCTTCGGTTGGTTCTTTTTTACCTTAATTATTGTTGAAACTCTAACAAAAGCTCTCTTGGATGAACGTGGGATTCTTCATAAGATATTTTCATTTATTGTCACCTTTTGGTACTGTGGCACTGCATTTCTATTGTTTGGGATAAGCCTGGTATGTATATTTTCTTATTTCCTGTATTTTCCTGTCTTATTATTTTTCTTGTGATATATATGAATACAAATAGAGACAGACAATCAATTGCATCTTAAATATATTTTCTCCTATCGGAATGTAAAGTAACGAGGTCTAGTTATGTGAACATGTAAGAAATACATGTAGATATTGTGTACCAGAAAAATCAATAAATTATTTTAAGTTATAATATATGCATATAATGAATAATAATAATAATAATAATATTAATAATAATAATTTTTATTGTAGAAACATGTGAGAACATCACATGTATTACAATCGTCAGAAATATACATATAAAGTATCTATAGATCTTACAAAAAAACATCCAAAAAGCATTTTAGAAACGTAACACCACTTACATAAATTTAGTTGTTAACATTATTGTTTTACAATCATAACTATTTTACCTAATACAATTAATTTCAAAGAATTCTTCTACCCTATATATACAGTTATCGGTTAATATTTTTTGTACTTTTCTTTTGAATTCTAAAAAGGGCAGTTGCCTTAAAGACAGAGGGAGAGCATTGTGAAACTTAACTGACATGTAGTAGAAGGTTTTTTGTGTCTTTTTGTAATTACATCTAAACAATCCTAAACAATCCCTATTTCTGGTTTGATAGGCATGTGAACACCCTAACTCCTCATAAATGTGAATGTTCTCTTTTATATAGACTAGGCATTGGAATACAAAGATAGCAGGAGCTGTCATAGTACCTAGTCTAACAAAACTTAACTTACAGTGGCCACGTCTTGGAAGACCACACATTAATCTTACACATATTTTTTGCATTTTTAATAACCTTTTTATTGAAGGCTGATGACCCCAAAGTAAGGTACCATAGCTTAAGTGACTGTGTATCTGTGCATAATAAACAGTTTTTAGAACCTTCAAGTTTACACATAATCTTAACCTACGCATTAAATAAACCCCTTTGCTAACCCTGGATTCAACTCTACTGATATGATCCTCCCATTCCAAATGATGATCTATTAAGAATCCCAAAAAGGTGACAGAATTCTTTTCATGCCCTGTATTATGATTATTACTATAATATGTAAGTTCCAAGTTTTGGATCTTACCAGTGTTTATACAAAGCAAGTTAGCAGTACACCAGTCCTGTACAATATCGGAAGTAGATTTTAATGAGGACCTTAAAAGATTATTAGAATCAGAGTTCAAACAGATATTGATATCATCAGCAAATAGGTAACTACTGACCAAGGGTGTTGAAATGTTATATGGAAAATCATTTATGTAAATAATAAAAAGAATAGGACCCAGAATAGATCCTTGAGGTACTCCATGTTTAACAGGTAACAAGTTTGACTCCATTTCTTCAAAAACTACTCTCTGAGATCTCCCACTTAAATATGATTGCAAAAGTGACAGCGCTCCATCCTCAAAACCATAAAATTTTAACTTTTTTAGCAGAAGAGAGTGAGATACAGTATCGAATGCTTTGGACAAATCATATAGTTTCACATTAACAACTTTCTTACTGTCTAACCCTAATATACAATTTTTCAAGAATGAGACAGCAGCCTTAACAGTGCGTAGCCCAGTTCTATAGCCAAATTGAGAGTTACTAAATAACTTATTTTGTTCAAAATAATCAACAATCTGATTATTTAGAACAATCTCCAAAACTTTTGATATGACTGGAACCAATGAAATAGGTCTGTAACTATCAGGAAAAGACTTACTACCCTTTTTAAATATGGGTATCACTTTTACAAGCTTGAAATCTTCAGGGAAAACACACCCAATAATACATGAATTTATAACATGAGTTAAAGGTTCCTTTATAAAATTTACTCCATATTTCAATATGATAGAGCTTAAGTTATAAATATCCTCACATCTACTACTACTCATTTTAATGATTGCTCTTTCAATGTCTTTTACTTCAACAAGATGAAAATTAAAAGTAGTTGTAGGTTTTAATAATCCATTTAAATAAAAACTTGAATCATTTTTACTTGGGCAAGATGAAACTTTGTTCAGGATTTCTTCAACTTTATTAATAAAAAAATTGTTGAGTTCAGACGCGCTAAGTTGGTTATTAAAATCTGTTCTGGGTACATGTATGGAATTACTCTCTTTTTTTACAATATCCCACATTGCTTTTGACTTATTACTAGAGTTGTTTATAAAATTATCATTAACCTTAATCCTAGTTTCCCTAACTAATCTATATAATTTCTTCTTACTATTTGTATACAGATTCTTCATGCCATTTGAACCAGTACTAATATAGTAGTCATAAAAACGTTCACATTCTCCTTTGAGTTTGTCAATTTCTTTACTTCTAACCCTTGTAGGTTTGGGTTTAGTAAGTTTGCCTACAACATACTTTAGAGGAAATGCCCTTTCAGCTGAATTAGACATTTCAGACATTAAAAATTTTGCTTTGCCATTTATATTATTTACAGAACGATACATAATTTTCCAGTTAACAAGTGATAGTTCATCGTGAAATTTTAAAATATTTTCCTCTTTCATTAGTCCCACCCTTAACTTGCAGTTTTTGGTGTCGATTTTAGATGAGACTTTAGGAAAATTAACCTGAGACTTAAGTAAAACTGCCCAATGATCAGATACAACAGTTTTAACAATTGAGCTTTTAATTAACCCATCCATAACGGTAACTATGTTATCAAGGCAACTTCCACCTCCGAGTTTGGGCCTAGTAATCTCAGTTGTAGTTATAGCTAAATTTAACGTTGAAAATAGATTATTTAACATAACACCTTCTAGATTCTTTACTAACCTAAAGTCAATATTGAAATCTCCACATAAAATAATCTTAGCATTAAATGTACACACATGTTCTAAGAGGTTGTGTATTCTATCAATAAATAATTTAAAATCTTTACACTCAACATTCGGCCTATATACTGCAACTAAGATAGTGTTTATTTCTACAAGAAAAGATACCGTAACTTCAAATACCATTTCAATAGACATGCTGTTTACACTGTGGACAGGCCTGTGAGAAAAGGTTTTCTTGATGAAAATAGCACATCCTCCATGTTTTCTAGTGGGTCTACAATAACTACTACTCAAGTTGTAGCCCTTAAAACCGTAAACTGCAGAGGTTCCCAAACTTCTTCATTTCATGGTACCCCTAGTGTTTCAATATTTTTCTGCAGTGCCCCTACTAGTGTTTCAGGATTTTTCCGTGGCATCCTAGTCAGAATAGTTAAAAATATATACACATATTTCAAAATTCAGAAACATTTTACATGTAAAAAGTACTAAATAAGCAAATATCTGGAACAATATAATCATTTCAGTGAAAGGAATGGAACATTTCGCGCCGCCCCTGAAACCCAGCCATGGTGCACCAGAGTGCTGCAGCACACACTTTGGAAACCACTGATATACTGTATTGATGAACGATAGCTACTTAAGAAATAATTCGGTTTCTTACATGTATTTCACTGTGAGCTTATTTTGATGGAGGTTAGAATAGATTGTGATTTTAAATATTGCTTATATAAAAGGAAAGCATCTGCCTGCCACTGTGGCAAAATAGTTAGCACATCATGCTATGATTCCAGGGGTCCCGGGTTCAAATCTCGGCCTGGGCATGGATCTTTGTGAGTGTCCATTTATCAATTCATCATATCATCACTCATCCCCATCTTCACAAATTAGCCAAAAGTAGCACAATAGGCGAAGTAAAATAAAGCAAATCAATCAAGACAAAGCATCTAAATTTGTATTTAGGAATGAGAAAATAAGTAATATACATGAAGAATGAAAAGTTAGTAGAGTCAATAATATAACAGTGAACCTTGTGTGATGAAATAAATGGTTTGTACAGTCGTGTATTGGATTAATGTTTTTCTGGTTATTATCAATAATAATAAAAAAAAAATCTCCCCAAAACATATTTCCTGTGTGCACTTGATTCTAATAATGGATGCCACCCACTTTCCCCCCAAAAGAATCTTAGTTTGCACACTGTCAATAGTTAGTAGAAACTTTCATATTTCATCTTTCTAGGTCCCACTTGCTACCTTGCACCCTGCTGGAAGTTATGCCCTGCAATCATATCCACAATTTGAAACTATGTACAAAGCGACAGAGCACATGAAAATCACTAACCCTTATGGATATGCTAGCCAAATAAAAGGAGTCAAAGGTAGGCCTGAGATTGTCCTTGAAGGCAGCAACAGTGAGAGTGGTCCATGGTTGGAATACAATTTCCTGTACAAGCCTGGTCGAGTCAATTCATCTCTTACATTTGTAGGTTGGTATGTGTGTACCAGTGTTTGGAAGTAACTAGTTACAAGTAACTCATTTACAAGTAACAGTTACTTTTTTTTGAAGAATTGTAACTGTAACTGGTTACTTTTAAAATCAAGTAACTGTAACTGAGTTACTTTTTCAATAGAAGTAACGTTTCAACAGTTACTTTTAGTTACTTTACGACACTTAAATTGCTAACTTGGATGTTTGTAACGTGGAAGAAGAGCTAATTTTGCTACTCTAAAGATTTTCGTTGGATCACCTAAGGCAAAATTTCAAGCTGACTGTAATCATAGATGCCAACTATCTGCTTGGCCCCCCTGTTGTTCAAAGAGCAGCGAATGAGGAGGAAGGGGAGCACATTTAATCCTTCCTAGGTAAAGGTGTCTTGTCTTTGCAAAAAAATCCAGCTTTCAACATTCCTCACACTGAGAATGCAATCTGCTTCAGGAACTCGCCTGGGGGTTAACAGGTCCACTCGGTTGATAGCTTCAGATCAACGAGTCCTATTATTTGATCTGTGATAGAGATAGAGAATGCAAGTGCTTTGTTGCTGATTTTCTGCAGTGGTAAATAGCTACTGGTCATAAACCAAAATCCGTGAATGACCACATCAACACCTTCAAGTATGTCAACATGAATCTTAAATAGTCTTTTAATTATTTCGATTTTCTCTTTTAAAGTTATGTTGTTCGCCTATGCATGGTGAATGCTTAGATATAGACTGAAGGACCCTGTGTCGCTTTGATCTAAAATCTCCCTTAACGAAACATTCATACCAAAGAGACAGGCAACAAGTGATGTGGAAGTTTCACACTGAAACGACAAACGACACTTCGGTCAATCTGCATGCACTCACCGTGCGAATAACAAACCAAGGCAACACGGTATTCAGTCCGAGAATCATGCAAGTGACAAGCAACACATGCAGCTTGTCGTGTCGCTTCAGTTCGAAAGACTGCATATATTTCTGAACATTGCTTTCCAAAAGATGTGTATTGCATGTCGCTTCAGTCTGAAAGTTCAATAAGCGAGTGATCTTTTTCATTACTGCTATAAATTTCTTATATGAACTTCGGTGCACTGTGAAAATGGATTGCTTTCTTTAAATTCTAAGCTTGCCACCGGGGAGCAACAAAAACTATTGTTCTAAATGTGTATTGTGAACAAAAAAATATATCCAGAACTGCAATTCTTAGCTCATTACACAAAGAAAAGTATCTCCTGCTTTTACTATTGATAAATATCTCTTTCTATAATAAAAGCTTTATAAAATAATAAATTTTATTAAAAGCATAGCCTGCAACATTCTTTGAACAGTTTACAATGTTTTCTTAAACTGCCCATTCTCTAACAATGTTTTTCACAAATAACAGGAATCTGAATCAGTGTTTTATGAATTGTATTTGTGTCTAGATTTTTATTACAACATAAAATTAATAATAATAATAACCCACAGCTCTACAGCACCTTGAAGGGCCTTGGCTTACCTACCGACTGCTGGTCTCCCTCCCACACTGTTCCGCCGTCACCTTGTTGGAGCGTGGAGTTCTTAGACCAGTAAAGGGGGACGGGTGATCAGCCCGACGAACCCCCAGCCATTTTACTGTAGGTCTTCTCGACCGGGTTACGCTCACTCACTCGGAGCTTCCCAATTTCCTCACGATGGTGGGTTGCCACCGGCCCTATACGTAGGCCGAATAAATTCCGACCAGAGCCGGATTCGAACCTACGCCGTCCCGCAGCGAAACATAAAATTAATAACCTTGAATAAATTGAAAAATGGGAAGTAATGATGGGTTTCAAAAGAGTATTAAGAAATACTAGATATTCATTCACTACTCTTTGAATGATACCCTTCATTAGACGTAATAAACGCTGGTCTGGGTTTCCAAGGAAACTACTTTATTCCAAGTAAATTAGTATTTTCAACTGTTTAAATATTTTGTTTGTATTCTTTTCGAGATATATATAGACTGTACCAGCCATCTTGTCTCGTCTCATGTCTCATCTCTCGTTTCAAATTCCAAAAGGCATGTTCTGTTAGCAACACTCCAGGTCATCCATGTATTTTATTTATCATAATTGCAAAGTTAATCCATCAGTGGCAGCTGATCAGTTTTTGCATTACCAGCTATGCGTGTGTGTAGTTAAAATGTGGGATATTTTGATTTGGTTTTGACTTGTTTTAAGTCCACTTTATGCACAGTAAGGGTAATCGGAACTGGGCCTACAGTTTAAAGTGGGATCCGAACCACTATGTGCCTCCACCGGGAATCGAACCCGCGACCCCTTGATTACAAGGCGATGATGCTAGCACTGCACCATCGGGGAGGCCAAAATGTGGGATAATTTATCGATTTAATATGTGTTATTTATTGTTATGGGGAATTTTAAAAGTGGTTTTCATATTTTAAACTGAACCCCCACCCCACGAGAAATGATTGGTAATTTGTTTCCTTCCTACAGTAATACCTTCCGTCTCTTCTGAATAACATAAATGTATGAAGACTTATATTATGTACCAACCAGAAGCATAAATAAAACACATTTACATCTTCATATGTTTATTTTATTCCAATTAATGATCACCAATTGTATGTAAATGTTTTCAAGGAGGTTCCCCCCCCCACCCCAAGAGGGAGAAAACAATGTATACGTCCCAAAACACTACTAGCTGCAATGATTTGTTCCAGTGTTACTTGTAATTGTCAGTCTCTTATAATGATTAACACAAATTACTGTAACTGAAATGGAATTCTATGTGTAAACTCCCTGCGTTTTAGGCTGGCTTCCACAATGTTCATTCAAGCTTTGTTGTTACTGCCCAATATACAATGGGGAGAGGCAATCATCCTTAAGGTAACAACTATGTTTTAGATGCCAAGAGAGGGGTGTGATATCCCCCTCCACCATTACATTGCCAAAGGTGGAACTGGGCTCCCTGTCACTTAGGCAAGGACTCATCTGATTACTCCCCTCCCCTCCCCACATACATATTAACGTCCTACATTGTGTTTGGACTAGAGAATGGATTCATCTTTATTAAGGCCACTTTGATACATGACTGTATTTGAAGCCTATAATATACTTTTACTCGCTAAAGCTTTGACTCATAGCATATGTGCAGATATTACATTATAAACAATTAGTTCATTAAATATTACTTCTTGAAGGGTGAGATAAATGGCATATGATCTAGATCATATCAGTGATGGCGATTGGGTGCTAAAACTGGAGGGGGGGCAACTGCCCCTCCCCCTAATCACAGTCATATGAAGGCATCACTGCGAAAACCTAACGACCATCCTATTTCATATCTCCCTAAAACTGTCATTGGCAAAGCCCCTCTGCCTCTATGTGCCAGCTTAAACAGATCAACTTCCTCAGAACTAATCCCACCATTATTCTGTAATAAAATTGCCTCCGGTCTAATGCAGATGATAACATTATTATTGTTACAGTATTTTGGGAGTTGATTGGAATTTTTATGAATTGCGATTCCACATAGTTTTTTTTAGCGACTTCATGGAAATGATTTAACTTGCCAAAAAACTTTGCTAGTTCATAATCTTTAGGATTGTAAAATATATCATATGGAGTGCCATGCTAGTAATCTAGCAGTTCACACATTAAAATATAGAAGGTTTACATCATCTTGTGTACCCCCCGCCCCACTTTTTCCTCCTTGCACCTCTAGATGCAGATGATACCCATGTGTACTTTAATTGTAATGTGTACTTCCCTTTTGTTTCTCCAGCACCCTATCAACCACGATTAGACTGGCAGATGTGGGTTGTTGCTGAAGGAAAATATCAAGACCATCCATGGTTTGTAAGTTTTGTGTATAGGATTTTAGAGGGTCAACCAGCAGTTCTCCGACTTCTTGATAAACACAGGAATCCATTTCCAAATGGACCTCCAAAATACCTTAAAGCAACTTTGTACTCTTATAACTACACCAAGTGGCCTCACATGTAAGTATTATGTGTTCTCCTTTCCAAGGACATATTTAGGGAGTCTCGGGAGGTCTGGACTCCCTAAAAAAATTGATAGGAACTAAAATTAAATATGCAAAATACTTATATATATGTTGTTTGTTGTATAATATAAGGTGTAGTTAATTTTGCCGAGAGTAGGCAAAGATTGAATTCAAACTTAGCCAAATAATCCACATGAAAGATATAAGTACCTACATTAATAACTTGTGTAAGTGTTCTTAGCATGCAGGTTCTTGATTCGAGTCCTGGCCTCAGCATTAGTGTTTCTTTGCATGTGTCCCTTCATCAATTTCAACTAATCATCATTCATCTTCAACATCGTAATTATACTAAAGATACAGAGAAGTGACATGAAATAAGAAATGTTGGATGCAAATACCACCAAACAAATGTCTCTGTAGGGCCACTTCATACTTGTAAATGGTAAAAATATGATTTTTTTATTAATTTTAATTTATTCATAATTGTGAAGCATGTGCACAGACATATAATAGTTATAAGGCTTGCTGAGAACAATAATAGAAAATTTTGTGCAAATTTACCTGGTTATCAGTCATACAATGAAATACATCAGTACGTATGCAATATTCTATTCAGGAGTTCATTATACTATAATTTGTACTTAAAAATCAGTTGGAATATAGTTGAAAAATGAAATCTCATTTCGACCATTGTGGACTAGAAGAAGGAACCCTTTTTTTTCTTTCCACATCTTAGTTTCCTGTACTGGAATGAAAATTTAGTAATAGTTCCCCATTCCATACTGACCAAATAAATTCCACACAAATTGTCCCATTAATTTCAAATTGTCTAAAAGTTTATAACAACTTGTAATGACATGATTCAATTCATGAAGGGACACTTACAAAGAGTCCAGCATCATGACCATGCAGTGTAAGGTGCAAGCTTTGGGCTCTATGCGCAGCTTCGAGTCTCCTGGGGGAAGCGTAACAACTTTTCTCCTGAGGTTTCGGCCTGTGTATGGGACCTGTGGCCACCCATCATCATGAAGAAATTGTGGAGTTACGAGTGAGTAGCGTAAGTGGTTGGACGAGCTTCCGCCTCTGATGGGATTGAAGCCCACAATCAGTCAGTGGTGAAGACATAGTACAAGCAATGCAAGCACTGCTTGCACTATTAGATTATTATTTCATGTACTTAATGTTTTAGCCTTATTTAGTTTCCATCGCAATCGATTTCACAAACTTTTAGGGCCTCAAACTCCTTCAGTAGCCCATTGCAAGCAGCAGACTCTGCTTGAGGCTGCCGATACGGGAAGCCAACGCACCCAAACAATCATATGGTGATGTTTGAAATCTTGTTGGAGAAATGTGTCTCAACCCTCACAGAAAAGCTGAGCCTTCAGTGCTTCTTGGAAAGCAACCGAAAGCAGGAGACATTACCAGCAGACCAAAAACCAATGTGTGTATTCATGAGCACATAAAGAAGATCACAATGATACTAATAATTATTAATCATAAAATAACTGAAAGAAGCTATTATCATTGCTCTAAATTCCATGTAGGTCACTTAAATTACAATTTATTTTGTATTTCGCGAATTTTAAAATGTGTCAAGAATTTGACATTAGGGGTTGGGGCAAAGGTGGAAAGGGCGAGCATTTGTGTTTCCAGGAAGATGAATGCCTGCAGTCTGCACCCTGCATTCAGCTCAAATTACATCATCAGTGTTGGCAGCTACAGTCCTGGCAACTGTCAAATTATTTACAAGGTAATTCAAGTGAAATGTTTAACGAATTTTACAAGTTAATTCAATAAATTGATGGCTTTTGAATAGAACTTGGGGTGGAAAATAATATATGAAAAAGGAGCTTATCTTCTGATATTTGTAAACAGTACAATCTAAATCGTATACATTGTACACATTAAGAACAAAGAAACATTTTGTATTATTATGGCACTGTGTTACTTAAATATTATATACATACTCTTTCTGTTGTAATGATTCTGATTCCACAGTGTAGTTCTATCACCAAACTGCAGGCGCGGAGCATCCATGTAAGCCGTGTAAGCCGGGCTTACACTTATTAGTTCTAGTAAAATGTATGTAATTATATGGCAAAATTCGTAAAAACTTCAAAGTTCAACTCGGCTCGATACCAGTCTTCGAGATCCTATTTGTTAGATTGCAACACTTCAGCACCAGGGGCCACATGGGAACTCCTGCCTTCTGCTCGCGGAAAGTTGTAAGCCGTCTGAATGTTGCCTTACAAATTTCGGACCGCGAAGGAGCAGTGCCTACCGTATCTGGATGGTGAAGAGCAAGGAATATAGGGAGAAGAGTGGGCCAAACCCTAGGTTTGTAAACCTACGGCCACAGGCTTACAGCAGCATTGCAAACCTCATGTTTAGAAAAAGTGTTGTTCATGGACGTCCGCAGTATTTCTTTCCACCAGGGAGGATTGCAAAGTATTTTTTTTTTTCAGGTGTTGGGGTAAACTAGGTATATTTCCCTTCTCAAAATATCTGCAACGCCCTTACAGTAATTAACAATTTGATGTGACTGAAATGAAATTGTATGTGTGAAAATGGTTGACATTCATTTTTCAGGAAGTGTCTCCTTGCCTTGATCCTTCTGGACATCCATGGTGTCGTTTAAACTCCGAAATTATGCTACGTACTACTAAATTGTTCTGTGATTTTCATATTATTAATATTAATTTATAACAAAACATAAATATAAATTCGAATGGTTCAACCAACGGCATGGGTTCAACTTTATACGTGAAAAGTTTGAGAAAATTCAACCACAACGAAAAGTGGCCCTCTTGTTTTATTTATATCCCCAACTTACAAACTCTTTTTAAACTTGTGCAAGATTTAGCACCATTATGCTTGGGTTGGCTTCACTGAATACGTGCCAGCGAGAGACAGGTCCTGCAAGAGGAGGGGCTCCAGCATTGTCGAGTATGAATGGTTGACTGCAAAGGAAATTTGAGACGGTGGTGCTTCAAGGAGGTTTATTCCAGGAACAGGGAATTCTGAAGGAAAAATGTAATAGGAAGGGGAAAAAGGAGAAACCTAAAAATGGGCAGGATACCGGAAAACTAGATACACATTGATGTGCTAAATTCTTCTTTCTGTTTTTAGCTTGTAGGAGAGCATAAACATCAGAAATATTAACATCTCTGTTTTCCGTTTATGTATGAACTCAGCTGGTAATAATTGAGCTAAAAAGTGCAAAAATAAATAAATAAATAAATGTTAATGAAAGCTGAAGATTGAACCAATTTTACAAATCTCATGTCAAATGTGAACCAAATATTATTAATTACGTAGTCTGTGATTCAAACACTCTTCGAACAGCCTATTTATGATCTTTTAGGTGCTAGATTTGCTTTTACAATATCCTAAGAAAGCACTTACATGTTCTTTGATAGAAATTTCTGGATATGTCCCTACAAATAGTGAGCATTTCTTTTATAATTAATATTGTATTTTTTTTTACTAAATATAGGGAATTTTAGGGCAAGAGAGGGAATTTATTTATATCCGAAAGGGATATTCCCCTCACAGTGAACAGTGATCAATTTTGGATCTGGTTTCTTTTTGTTTCCCCGTTCTTGTTGTCGAGGTAATGCTTTTGCGAAATTCCATCTATTGAAAGTGGACTGTCGGCCCTGTGCTGTGGTGTGATAGTGCATTATGGAATAAAATGAGTGTGATTGTGCGGTGGGGTGGATAACTTGTTGAAGACACCGTTGTCCAGCAAGGATTTTGCTGCCAACTTCTCTAGCAGGCATAGTAACAGAAACGAAAAATAAAATTCACCGATTTTGTGATTCAGGGTACGAAGCTGATACTTGGTTATGCGGTTGTAAAAAGTATTCAGCACTTCTCTGTTTCCTTCTGTTTTCGTTTCTTTATTATTATTATTCATTTTATCTAACTTTGCATATTTTTTATCGTTACGTTAGTCATTGTGATAGGAATAAGACTGACTTAATTATCAGTTGAAATGTAGGAGATACACAGCCTAGCAAAGAAAACACCAATCCCAGGGATTGAAAAATGGGGGGGGGTCGATGTGTGTGGATAAATCACTAACCATGTCAGCCCAAAAATAAACACAACGGGAAATAACCTTCATCATGATAAGCTTACACTGTTGGAAAGGTCACGCTCCGCCACTGCCAAACTGGTATATCGTCTCTCCCGTGAGTGATAAAATTAAGAAAATATGTTGGTATCACTTTCTGTTGTTTCAGAGCTTTACAAAGTGATCTTGTTTGGATGCTTTGTATTTGGGGAAAGAATTTGTGAGGAAGTGAGTGTTTGTTGCTGTGTTTGTGCTCTGAATTAATCGGAAGGACATGATTTTAGCAACAGTTGATACAGCGAAATGCCGGTATTTTACTGTTTGTTTGAGTTGGGTTAATTCGTTCACTTATTGCACAGATAGGTTAATCAGGACTGGACCCAGTGACGTGCGGTGACGTCGACACGTGGGGTAGCAATGAGTGGCGTGCCCAACGGGTCATAATCCCCCCCCTTTTTTTAGGGCCCAGTATTTTTAAAAGAAGAACGTCAAATACAGGAAAAATTGCAAAGTTAGGAATGACTACAAAAAATTGTACACATAACTTCCACCCACTTTCGAAAATCAAAAACGATTTGATTTGATTACTGAGCCAGAGATGCCGGGTTTCAATCTCGGCTTGGCAATGGGTGATCTTTGTGTGTCCCTTGCCCTTCATTAATTTTATCATATCGTCTTCGCGATTAGCCAAATATGGCGGAAAGCGAAGTAAAATAAACCAAATCACACAATCAATCAATGAATGATTTGATTTGATTCGCTTTTTTATACATTTGTTTAATCGCGAAGATGATACGACAAAATTAATGAAGGGACAAACACAAAGAACACCCATGTCCAGGTAGGGGTTCGAACCAGGAACTCCTGGTGTTGTAGCGCGCTGTGGTAACCACTCCCCCACGGTTGGTTGATTTGACGTTTTAAGTCCACTTTATACACAGAAAGGCTAATCGGGACTAGACCTATAGTTTAATGTGGGATCCAAACCACTACATGCCTCCATCGGGTACAGATCCGGGACCTCTTCCACTCCCCCACGGAGGTCGGCCGACAACAAACGTGTGAGGAAGATGCTAACCATTCGGATACGTGGGTATCGGTAAAGCAAACTGCATTTTTCCTGAGTAGTAATTTTCAGTTGAATTTTTTAAATACCATCTTTCGTTTTTTTCAAAAATTTTGCATTGCTTGATTTCCATAATTTCCCCATCTCACGATCTCCTTAATGAAGGATCCGGACTCGAGCCCTGGCCTTTGCATGAGTGTTTCTTTGCAACCACTCTTCACCCGTTTAATTTAATCAACGTTCATCGTCATGGCAGAAATTAGGTAAAACGGTGGAAGAGAGAAGAAAATACAAATAATTTCCTCCCAGTGCATCTGCAGGGCAGTGTGAAATCAGGAGCCTAGAATTCTCTGTTTATGATTGTCCCTCACGACTTTCCAAGCTCTTAGCTACTTATTCCGATTAAATCTATACAGCTAGAAAAAGCGATGGGTAACAAAACACAACTTTAAACAAACCATTTTTCTACTTTCTTCAATGATATTCATTTGGCTTTTTGAGTTCTGGGATACATTTTTTCATTTCTAATTTTCTCATTATTTACTGCAGCCAGAGTACAACACATAAGAACAAGAATGCATGCTCGTCACGAATTCCGGCCTGAATTGTTTTTTGTGAGGTCCGTTCATCACTTTCATCATATCATCACTCATCCTCATTTTCGAGATAACCAAATGTGGCAGAAAAGCGAAGTAAAATAAACTAAACCAGCAACAAGAATTGGAACGTGCGTTCACTTGCCCAAATAAGTACATCCGTATTTATGACTGTTTAGCTTATCCATTTTTTTATTGGAGGCCAAGAGATTAGTATATTTAAATAAAACACTACTAAAACGAGAACAAGAGAGAGCGCGAGCACATATTTGTTATTTAACCATTATATATTCCATATTTTTTTAAAAAAGCATAACATTTTGTCTGCACATAAGACGTTCCAATTGCATAAATGATAAAAGCACATCCCATATTATACATACATATTGTACAACGTGTAAAAAGTAGTGTAAATACAGAGGACAGAAGAACTGCAGAAAAATTTCCCCTTAGTTCTTTAGAGGATTGAAAGAAATCGAAGGGAAACCAATCCCCTATCTGCCCTATAGGAGATAGACTAGAGGACCTGAAAGCATGGGCTTTCAACCATTGCAGTGGGGGCGAGGTGGCAAGGGAGGTAGAGGCAGAAAAGAGGCAGAAATCTTCCCTTTCCCTTCGAAAACCCGTTTCTACCTGGAACTGCTAAGGCGGAGAAAGAGCGAGCTAGGCCGCTGAACACACCGAGGGACGAGAAGGGCGTGAAAAAAAGTGTTGCATATGAACTGTGGCTTTAACAAAACAATAAATATTGTGATTTGAAAATAATTAGAGATGTGAGATTGATTGATCTATCTCTGCTAGACTAGCTACTCCTCAGTGCACGTCACTGACTGGACCTACAGTTTAATGTGGGATCCGAACTACCGTAGAATGTGCCTCAACCAGGTATTGAACTTGGGACCCCTTGGCTACAGGGTGACGTTACCACTATGCCATCGGGAAACCCTTAAGGGTGTATGTATTATTTAGCAATTTAAATCTGCTTTGTTTTGCTCAAGAGAGAAAAGTGTGAAAATGAAAACCGTGGAAGCGAGGTGACCAACATCCGATTTACCAGACTTTAATCAAGTTATCTAATGGAGGGTTTGTGTGACACTTCCAGGAGTTTGGAGTTTATGTGTTGAGTACATCGTCCATGCATGTGTTTCTGTGCTTGGATGGAGATTTTAATTCTTCTGTCCCCTGTGTCAGAGGAGCCAACTTAATATGAATTGGGGAGGGCAAAATTTGAATCAACAATTATATATATATATATATACTGCTGGACAAAAAAAAACCGGACAGTTGCATTTTTTGTGATAACGCAATGGGTCGATAAAAGCTCTGGTACAAGGGCTAACTAACTATTGCAGAAACTGAATTAAGTATGAATGCATAAACAAAGTCCGAGCCTATGAATGGTGCATATGGTACTACATGATCTGCCGAACATTCTGTAATATATCTGCGAGCTGTTATTGCAATTCAGATGTCAAATATTAAAGTGTCCGGTTTTCATTGTCCAGCAGTATATATAAAATAGCTGTCTATATAATCACTTGCCTACTTTGTCAGTCTACGCTTCGCTACTGCAGTCAGTAAGTAGGCACTGGCCCTCATGGGTTATTACACGTTATGGTAATAACGCTATGGGTTATTACACTCTCAAAGAACAACCATGCCTAAGATGGTACTCGAACCCTGGGCCTTGAGTGGCAAGATCGAAAGGTGACCACTTAAGAAGCTTGACCACTGAACCAGTGACAATTTGTACCAAATGTTTCAACACTATTTGCCCATTTTAAAATTAGAATTGGAAACCCAGAAGCATTTCATATAAACCTAGGACTGCCCTGTATAACAGTAATGTTTGGTAAGATTACTATAGACACACTGGATGTTTTCCCTTGTTTATACACTTACAGCATATTAATAAATTATACTTCTTTTTCATATTACAAGCTTTTCCTCTTCTTGGTGGACAAGAGAAAGACTTGGAGAATATTTGCCAGTGGTGTCTAGAGAGAATGCACCAATAATTAAATACTTGAAGATGCTTAGAATCATTGGTAGGGAAGATGAACCAATAACAAACAAACATATCAAAAAATTCTTGGATGCTCTGAGGATGGGCGTTTCATACATGGAAGGAAGTGTGTTGATGTTTTCACTACTTTGTGCAGGCTGGGCTATTATTGCAACAAAACGCAAGTAGCTGGCTGAAGGATGTCCACATTGCATTACTTTGTTTCTAAATCATGCCTTTTAACATTTCATGATTGAAAGAAACTATATATTATTAAAATGTTCCAATTACAAGCAAAACTTCATGATCTGCGGAAATTTAATACTTTTTTTTTACGTTGTTGTTTTTATAATGTCCATAAATGATACATTTTGTGTAGTTGTCCATTTTTTATAGTTTATTTTTAATCTAAAGTGTTTTAAAGTGCTAAAAATAAAACTACCATCTTCAAAAAGTTGATTTATATGTACATTTTACTAATTTAAATTTATTAGACATGTTAGTATTTAATCATACAGGGATTAAATCATGTTGAAGAGATTCTCTTTGGATTTCAACTAGTCCTCGGAAGCCCATCTGGAACTGACTTCACTTCATTGATATTCTGAAAGAACTTCTTTATCGAATTATGTTGTTGTTTATGCGTACAAGTAAGAAACTCATAAAAATAGATTTCATTATTGTGTCAGTGGTTTGTAACATTAAACAGTTTCATCTATTTTTAAAAAAATATATTGAGATATGTATGAGATAAAGAAATCTGTTTCATATTTCAAAAGTTCCAAACCAAAATTTATCTAAATTAAAAGATTTGTAAGTGCACAGATAGTAAAATCACACCAACTTAGAAATAAGTGAATTAAAATCATGTGAGGCTTCAAAGCATGTGATTTCAATTGAAGTTTCATTGATTTCTGTACATTTTGAGTTTGTAATTTTTGATGTGATCAGTTAGAACGAGTAATTGAAGTATCATTTACATATTCCTCTAAAAATTGGGTATCTTGGGCAACCATGTGGGAAGGAGTAAAGGCAGCTGGAGCATGTTGCTCATCACATCACCTCCACTAGTGGCCGAAATTGTGAATGTGTGACCCTACCCACACCCCTCCATCATGTGCCCTCACAGCATATTGCAATTGCACTGTCTGTGCAGAAATATAAATATAAAAAAGTGTGGCTGTAATCCTATTAAAAAAAATATATAATTCGAACTCAAGATCATTGCCTTTGTAGTGCATGAATCTGGTCAGGACTCATTAGACAGCTTTAACTTCTTAATGACTCTCTCCATGTTGAACCAGTAGTTGAACTCAGGATCTCGTCACTGAGGTTCCGGTTGCGACCCATACCGCACAAAAAGGGATATCCATATCCACAATGTCCAGATCAGATACATGGATATCTCTGGATACTTATGGAATATCCCATCCTGAATATCCATAGAAGATCTCCCATTCTGGATATCTGGAGGATCTCCTGTCCTGGATATTCATGGGACATGTGGTATTATTAAAAAATTGCCATGTTTTGATATCCATGGGAAAGACTCCCGTGTCGGAGTGGTTAGCACATCGCGCTACGATGTCAGGGGTCCTGGGTTCGAATCCTGGCCTGGGCGTGGATGTTTAAGAGTGTCCATTCATCAATTTCATCATATCATCACTCATCGCCATCTTCGCAAATTTGAAATTAGCCAAAAGTGGCACAAGAAGAGAAGTAAAATAAAGCAAATCCATCAACCATGGAAAAGACTCATTCATAGTGTCTGGTCTCAAATTAATTATCTTAGGACTCAAACTCTGTGATGCAGTAGTAAATCCTAATTTGAAATATTACCCGAAAGAATTCCATCGTCCATAGACCCTTTGTCTGTCCTAGCAAGTCACGGATACACACAAAGCCAAGTGGAAATTCCTTTGTGATGAAGAATAAGTTTACACTTTTTTTTTAAAAAAAAAAATAATAGGCTTACGTAGCTACGAAACTACTGACAATATCTAGGAAACAGCGGAAGCAAACCACATAAACATTCACATGAGAATGCTCTAGAAGAAATTCTAATTTTTCAGATTTTGGACATAGTGGTTTTTCGAAAGTTGATGAAAATTTGAAAAAAGCTGCTCTGAGGTCGGCCAAAGGTCCTGCCGAGCCTTAAGAATGGACAACTTGCTCAACTCAATAAATATTTGTGCTAAAATTTGGGGCGAATTCATCACAACATTCGTATTTGCCGCTGCTTTGAAAAAGTGGCCTTTATAGAAGCAGCCCCGGCGCCCCAACCAAACGACTTATGATCAGTGGCGTAGCGTTATAGTACGCCCATACGCCCGGCGTTCCCAGATTTAAAATTTCAAAAATGCTTAAATGCTGTGATTATAAAGTAAAACGTGACTAATTTCATATATGTTTGACCTTCATGGCATTATAATGGCTATTTTTCGCGATCCGCTTGCAACGCTCCACTCTCAACACTCGTTCTAGCATCTCTTTCCAATGCTTTTCCCGGCCGGACACCGAGCAGGTTCGGCGTACAGGACTCCTATATTCCTTGCTGCCTCTATAGAGGGAAAGCTTCCATTTCTACAGCACGTGCGTAAATAGGCTCTCTTAAGCCAGCGTACGAGAGGTCTACCGTGATTGGTTCATGTGACCCTTCCTGCCTTCTGAAGCAGACGACAGCGGCAGAATTCCTACCCGGTTCTTCGCTCTTCGCGCTCATGCAACTCGTGCTGTGTGATGCTACAATACGCAATATTGACTGACGTAACTTTACCAATCTCAAATATACTGCTTCTTAATGGCCACTGCATTGTATAATTTATCGCACGAACAGCGATGTGTATTAGAAACGAAAAGATCAACACAGTTTTTGTCAAATTAGTTGTTGAAGTCCTCGTGATAGAAATTCAGCCTGTGGCTGCTCTACCACTTAACCCGCAAAACTATTATTTTTTTATTGTATTTTTTCGTTATGGGTCATTCCACGTCAAATCATCCAGGCCATGTCACCCACCATCTCAGATTTTGATGAAATTCGGTATACTTATAGAACTTTTGATGCTAATTACAAAAATGACAACTTTTTTGAGATTGGTCAAGGGGTTCAGAAATTACGCGATTTTAAAAATCTCCCTGTACGCCACATGCGGCTCCACTTTGAATGACACGCATTAGGTTATAAATTATAGTATCTTCTCTCAGGTTTGCCGTAGAAACTTCAAGTTTGATTTCTTTTGCTCAGGATAGTGTAAGCTTTCATTTAAATAAGGTTTCTGATCAGTGCATCAATAATCATGTATTTTATGTATAGTTTCATGTATTTTTTTAGAAAAATAAATGACTAAATTCAAGAGCGAATTTCGTGAAATGCCCCCCCTTCAATTTCACCCAAATTTTATATACAGGTAGCTGAGAGTGAGTACTAATGCTTGATGGAAAAATTGGGATGGGCGGTTCAGAGACAGGGTGATCAAAAAATCATTTACATTAAAAGTTAATCTTATTAAAAATGCTTATGTATTTAGCACAAAGTCTGAAGTACAATATGTTTTGAGGTATAATATTCAAAATTTCTGTTCACTAAGTGTGAAGGTAAGCATAGGTGTAACCTGGTGGGGGCAAAGGGAATCATTTTCCCTATCCAAACTTTATAGATTAATTAAAACCTACAAATAATAATTGCAGTGAAACCCCGATTTCAAGTTCCTCGATTTTACATTTCCCTGCATTTTACATTCATGCTGGTCCCAACATAGCAAATTTTCCTCGGTTTTACATTTTCTCACATTCTAAGTTTTTTCAGCTTGGTCCCCTGAACAACGTAAAATCGAAGTTCCACTCTATCTAAGTTAGTTTCAAACTAACTAACTAACTAACTCTCTAGCCTTCTTAAACCCGAAGGTTCATGGCTGCAGCAACACAGGCCTTCCATCTGTCCCTATCTTGAGCAAGATCTATATACTCTTTTCCATCCCTACCGATTTCCTTTAGGTCCATCTTCGTCTTGGCCTTCCTACAGGTCTCTTACCATCTGGTTTCCCAACAAGAATCCTGTAAACTCCTCTTTCCTCTCCCATTCGTGCCACATGACCTGCCCACCTAAGTCTTCTTGATTTAATTATTCTAATAATATCTGGACATGAATACAAATTATGTAGTTCTAAATTATGTAACCTTCTCCACTCACCTGTCTCCTCATCCCTTTTAGGTCCAAAGATTTTCCTAAGGATCTTATTTTCAAATACTCTCAATTTATGTTCCTCTTTTAATGTAAGGGACCAAGTTTCACACCCATATAATACTACAGGCAAAATTACTGTTTTGTATATTTTAACTTTTAGTTTCTTAGATATTAAACGAGAAGACAAAAGTTTATGAAGAGAGAAGTAACATGCATTTCCTGAATTAAGCCTACTTTTTATTTCCTCTTTAATATAATTTTCATTTGTTAATATTACTCCTAAGTATTTGAATTTGGAAACTGGTTCAAACGAGTTGTTATCAATAATTAGATTTTGATTATTACCTAACACTTGGTTTAGTTTAGTTTAGTTTAGTTTATTTGCGTCCAAGGACTACCGGTGTGTACAAATTACAGTACATGGTAATATAGGACATGTCAATACTTACATTACAATACAATACTACATTAATAGATTTTACAAATACAAAATATATAGCCAAAAATTGTAAAAAATTGGGTCTTACTCTGGTATTATATAAAAATCACAAAAAGATATAACATGAGAAGATATAGAACATTGCAGCCTACTTCTAGGTGATACTAATTATCCACTTTCATTTGACATTTAATTTTACAAGAATAATATGTGATTATACTACATTATGTTACATTTGTCTTATGTAAAAGTCGCTTCCATGTATTCAGCTATAGAATAAAAAACATGCTTCAGAAGCATTGATTTTATCTTGTGCTTGAATATCATCAATTTTGGTTCTTTCCTCACATCTTGTGGTAGTTTATTGTAGAGATCTATGGAAGAATTTAAGGGACCTTTCTTACATAAGTTAAGGCGGCAGTGTTTTATGTGAAGTTTGTCTTTATTTCTTGTGTTTAGGCCATGTATTTCCTCATTTGTGGCAAAGTTGGAAATATTTTGCTTAACATAAATTAAGCATTCATAAATATATATGCAGGGGAGAGTTAACACATTAAGTTCACGGAAAAGAGTTCTACATGAATAAGTTTTCTTTACTCCAGCTATGATTCTTATAGCTCTTTTTTGAAGCATCAAAAGGACATTGGAGTGGCCCTTGTTACCCCAAACCATAATACCGTATCTTAGTAAAGCATCAAAGTTTGCCATATAAAGGCACTTTACAGTTTGGGTGCTTGAGATGTCTACCATTTCTCGAAGGGCATAGCACACACTACTTAATTTTGATTGTAGCGTGTTTATGTGTTCTGTGTAGCTAAGGTGTTCATCCAGAATGATACCCAGAAATTTTGAATTTTTTTTAGGCTCTAGTTGTGTATTCCCAGATATTAGATTGAGGCTTATTTGGTTTCTGGTTTGGATTGTAGAAAATGTAATGTAATTTGTTTTTTTGCTGTTGAGGAGTAGATTATTATTTAAAAACCAATCATCTAATTTGTTTAATACGTTATTAGCCTTAGATTGTAGAGCATCTTTGGAAGTATCTGTTACTATAATATTTGTATCATCAGCATATAATATTGCATTTGCCTCAGGTATAACATTTGGTAAATCATTTATGTACATAAGAAACAAAAGAGGGCCAAGAATACTTCCCTGAGGCACCCCACATGTTACACTTTTCATGGTGGAGTGTTGATGTGTTACGTATCCTTTTGCTGTGGTGTGAGCGATTTCTATAATTTGCTTTCTATTGGTAAGATAAGATTGAAACCACTTTTGTGGTAGTCCACGAATACCAAGTTTTTGAAGTTTCCACAGCAATATCTCGTGATTTACAGAATCGAAAGCTTTTGATAGGTCACAAAAGACTCCTACCGTGTGATTACAATTATTCAGAGATTGTGTGACACATTCTACTAAGTCTGCTAACGCTGTTTTCGTGCTTCGTTCGGACCTAAAACCATGCTGCGACAAGCTTAAGATTGAGTGTTTACTACAGAAATTTTCTACTCTCATCATTATTGCATGTTCAATAATTTTTGAGAAGACTGAGAGTTGCGAAATGGGCCTGTAATTGGATAAATCCTTTGGGTCATTTTTCTTCAGTAATGGTTTAACAACAGCTATCTTTAGCCTGTCTGGGAAAATACCCTGTTCAATGGAATTGTTTATTATATGTAGTAATGGTTGACATAGGGAACTATAACATTTCTTAATTAGGAAGTCTGGTATTTCATCAATGCCGGAAGATCGTTTGTTTTTTATATGCCTGAAGATTATCTTTAATTCCTGTTCAGTAATGGGGGAAATGAACAAGGATTTGTCATTCACTGTTATGTGTGTAGAACATTCTTCTGGAGCAGCCATAAACCCATTCCTTCTATTTGGAACTGCATTTACAAAATACTCATTGAAAGCATTCGCAATATTAGGGGGATGTTGGACTTCTTTTCCATTAATGCATATCACCATATTATTACCTAAAGGTTGGTGTTTTGTTGATGCATTTCTTATAATTTCCCACATTGTTTTACATTTATTGTTTGAATTATTGATTTTACGGTCATTATGATTAATTTTTGATTGGTGGAGTACATTTTTATATATTTGCTTATACCTCTTGTAATATTTCAGAAAAGATGGATTGGGATTCACCTTACTTTCAGAATGGAGCATTTTTAGTTTTCTACTTGAGATTCTGATTCCGTTTGTGACCCATGGTTTACACTCGGTGGATATGTTTACTTGTTTAGGTGGAAAACATTCATTGTGTAACAAGATAATTTTGTTCAGAAAGAGATTAAATTTTTCGTTTGTGGAAGGTAAGTTATAAATATCTTCCCAATTTTCGCTGTTTAGTTTTCCAATAAACATGAGTATAGAACCTTCATCATATTTACGTTTCTGCATTTTTAGTGGCTTTCTATGATATTCAGTAGCTTCTCTTTTACATGTGAGACATAAAAATTGTGCTTCATGGTCGGAGAAGTGGACTGATATGTTTTCACATTGAAACTCTTTTGAGTGTACACTTATTAACATGTGGTCTATGAGGGAGAGTGTCTCTTTCGTTATGCGTGTGGGTGTAGTTACAATTTGCTTTAGGCCAAAAGTGTTTATTGTGGCTTCAAAGTGTAGTTTCCGTCCTCTATTTTTTAGAAAATCAATGTTTAGGTCCCCGCATACCAAAATTTCACATGTATAACTTTTTAATTCATCTAACAATACTGACAGATTTTTTATGAATATTGTATAGTCTGCATCAGGCGTTCTGTAGCAACATACTATTATTAAATTATATTGTGCAAGACGTACAACACTAATTTCAAAATGTTTTTGTATAGTTCTCACAGTTTTGGGGACAATTTGTTTGGCAATTATATCATTTTTTGTAAATATGCCTGTTCCCCCTCGTTTTATTAGAGACCTTGATGAGAAACTAGCTAGGTGGAAATTTGGAATTTGAAGATAAGTAATTTCATCTTTGGATAGCCAGTGCTCAGTAACACACAGTACATGTGCATCTAAACATTCATTGGTTAGGAGCATTTCTAAATCTAACACTTTGCCTGTAATACCTTGAATGTTTAGATGCACAATATTGCATTGTATAACTCTCTTTTTCATTTGAGAGAAACTATTGGGTGTAAGACCTTGTTCCTTAGGTTTAACATTTACAATATTTGTTGCATTTTTACATTTTACAATAAAAAATCATCTTTAAATTTGCCCGGAACACTCCTTATTCTATCGGATGTTCGTGCAGATGGTTCTTTTTGTTTTACATTAACTCTTTTATCATTTTCCACTTCCTTGTCTTTTTCATCTTTTCTCACTTCACTGTAATCTTCATTTTCTTCACTACCATTTTTATCACTTACCATTTGACTGCATTTTTCACCATTCATCACAAGACAGACATTTCCGCTATTTACCACATCACTATATTTCTTACCATTTACCACTTCACTTCCCTGATTATTTATGTGGTGCGATTTCAGTTCAATAGGATTGCACTTTCTTCTTCGGTTTATAATGTATTCAGTTATCACCGTACCTATTGCTTTTGACACCTTTTCTTTTCCAGATCGGCCTGTAAGCATATATTTAGTTTTCTCTTTGTTAACTTCCAAACCTATCTCTTTAGCAGTTTTGAAAAATATTTTAGCATTATTCTTAATCGTATTTATATCATCCCCCAGTAAGTCTACATCATCTGCATATGCTAACAACTGAGTCACACCATTTAATTTTAGTCCTTCTTTAGTTTCTTTTACCTTCCTAACAGCATATTCTAAGGCAAAATTAAAGAGCAATGGAGATAATGCATCTCCTTGTTTTAACCCATCATGAATTATAAATTTGTCAGACATATTATTACCCACACGAATTTTACTTTCTGTTTCACTGGTGCATATTTTTATCATACTAACAAGCTTCTTAGGTATTCCAAACTCTACTAATATATTATATAATTTATCTCTTTTGACCGAATCATATGCTTTTTTGAAATCAATGAATAGCTGATGGACATTTTGATTATATTCCCACTTTTTTTCAAGTGTCTGTCTGATGTGAAAAATTTGATCTGTAGTTGATCTGTTACGTTTAAATCCACATTGATAATCACCTATAATTTCATTAGCATATGGGGTTAGTCTTGTTAAAAGAATGTTAGATAATATTTTATATGTTGTTGAGAGTAGAGAAATTCCACGGTAATTATTGCAGTTCATTTTATCACCTTTTTTAAACACAGGAACAATTATGGATTCTTTCCACTGTTGAGGGATTTCTTCTTTATTCCATATTAAACAAATTAATTTATGAATTTGACATATTAATGAATTTCCACCATATTTAATTAACTCAGCTGGTATTAAATCAATGCCAGGTGCTTTGTTATTCTTAAGCCTTTTAATAGCATCTTTAACTTCAGTCAAGTTAGGTTCTGGAACTAAAGGTTCTGCTGTGTGTACTTCATTTACTTCTGATTTATCTCCTACATGGACATTTAAAAGGTCATTAAAGTAGTTCTTCCATTTATTTAGAATATCGCTTGGGTCAGCTAGAAAATCACCGTCTTTATCTTTTATCAAGTTTACTTTAGGTTGCCACCCCTTTCTAAATTCATTTACACCTTTATATAAATCTCTGATATTTTTATTTTTGCTGTTTATTTCAATTTCGTTGATTTTGCTTTTCAAGTAATCTCTTTTTTTTACTTCTAAATGTGCGGTTAACTTCTCGCTTTATTGTATTATAATTGCTTAGATTTGTATCATCCGAGTTATTTAACCACCTAAGTCTAGCCTGATTTCTTATTTCTATTAGATTATGACATTCATTATCAAACCATGGCTTACTTTTTCTTGGTTTATGGTATCCTATACTTTCTTTAGCTGCTGATTCTATTGCATTACGTATGTGCTCCCAATTCTTATTTACGTCTGTTTCATTTATATTTTCATCATCATTTAAATCCTGCAAAACCTCAAATCTATTTGACAGTTTAATTTGGTAATCTTTCTTAATTCTTTCATCAGCAAACTTTCCTGTATCAAATTTTATAACTTTTAGATTTTGTTGCTTATGATTTATCACTGAGAGTCTTTCTCTTAATTTAGCAATTACTAAATAATGGTCACTGGCACAGTCAGCGCCTCTATGTGTACGAACGTCAATTATACTAGAGTGCCTTCTCTTATCAATGAGAATATGATCTATCTGATTATGAGTTTTACCATCTGGAGAAGACCAGGTATATTTATGGATATCTTTATGTTTAAAAGTGGTACTTTTCACAATTAAATTCTTTGAGGTTGCAAAAGTAATCAATCTTATACCATTATCATTACTTAATTCATGAAGACTTTCTTTACCAATCATGGGTTTAAATGTCTCTTCTTTGCCAATCTGTGCATTACAGTCACCTAACAGAATTTTCATATCATACTGAGAAAATTTATCAAAGAACTGTTCTAACTCTGTATAAAAATCATCTTTAGTATTATCATCTTTATCTTCCGTTGGTGCATGTATGTTTATTAAAATAATTTTACACCACCTACCCTGTAAAACTGCATATGATATCCTATCATTAATAAATTCTACTGTTTTAAGAGCCGAGATAATTCTATTATTTATGAAAAAGCCTGTTCCAAAATTATGATTTTCAGTACCACCATAGAAAAAAGTATAATTTTTAGTTTTACAATTCCCTTCTCCTGGCCACCTAACTTCCTGGACAGCTACTACATCTAATTTATACTTCACTATCTCATTAACTGTATCTAAGTTAGTTTCAACTGTCTTCAATTTTTTTTAAAAAAAATAATCATAGTCATTAGCATTCCCAAGCTTATCAAATTTTCTTCGAGAACATTCTTCTTTTTGTGCATTTTATCTCAATATGGATTTTTTTATACTCTTCACGGAGATACGTAATATGAAGTAAGAATTAATAATACACATTTGTGCTGATTGAAGTTTTTCCAAATGGAGCTTTTCTTGCCACATACCACAGAAAATCTCCTTGTGATGGGGTGGTTGGAACACTTAGAAGACTTGTATAGACATCAACAGTATCAAGTAACAAGTTCAGCAATGAAGTACCAATTCCATAGAAATAGTATTAGAGGCATAAATTTCTTATTAATCACGTAAGGTGAAATGATAACAACCCGCAGTACAATGTGTCAGCGATTGCAAAGTACTATACAACAGCACCAGGAAGATTAAGTATGCACTGTTTTTAGTGTTGCCCACGAGACGTGACTTTGGCCTGTCTCGTCTCGTGAAGTCTCGTGGAAATGCTGTCTCGTCTCGAAAATATTCGTTTGTCTTATGACACATGGTCAATCTCGTCTCGTCTCGAATTTTTAAAAGCCTGTCCCGTCTCGTCCCGTGGGCAACACTAACTGTTTTGAACTTAGGCTACAGGTTATTTACAGTGTTCGGTAAGTTACTTTTTACAAGTAACCGAGTTTCAGTTACTCATTTAAAAAGTAACTCTGTTACAGTTACTGGTACTTTGAAAGTAACTGAGTTACTTTACAGTTACTGTGAAAGAAACTTACAGTTAATGATCATTGATTTGTGTAAAAATTACAAATTGTGTTTCTAGTACATAATCCGTATGTCTTCATATACCTACATTACTACTGCAAATAAATGATGAAACACAGAATCAACTTTGTTTGAACGATTTTAATTAAGAAATCATTTGAATGCTGACCACGGTATTTTGAATATGGTGTCATTGATTCCACTTGCACCTATTTCTTGCTCCCCATTACAAGTTCAACAAAATCCAAAGATCCACTCCTTCAACGATGACTGTTTCCTAGCTCGACAGTCCACCTGAAACACTGAAGTTTTCACATACAAGTAGATATGAATTGAAGTAAAGCGTGGATGAAGTTAGCATGCAACAAAGCATAGCTTCCTTGACAGGCCAGCAATTCCAAGAAAATCCTTTTATGTAGCATCCAGAGAAGGTACAGATATATATTTTTTTTACAGTTGGGAACAGAAAATGTGAACTGCACAATTTATAGTGCATGAAATTTTGGCAATGCATAGAATACAATCGAGTAAGTACTTTTCGGTACTATCTTCATGGGCGTAAGTTGGGAACTTGGGAACTATCATTGGTTGAGAGAATCAAAGTTTTCAATCCCATAAAAATAGTGTCAAAGATTATTTGCTAAATACATTTGAAAAATCACAATAATTACTCTTTTTTTGTTTGTTTCTCAAGTGCCAGGAGGTTCACAAAATATATTTGACTTGTAGGTTTTAATTAATCTATAAAGTTTGGATAGGGAAAATGATTCCCTTTGCCCCCACCAGGTTACGCCTATGCTTACCTTCACACTTAGTGAACAGAAATTTTGAATATTATACCTCAAAACATATTGTACTTCAGACTTTGTGCTAAATACATAAGCATTTTTAATAAGATTAACTTTTAATGTAAATGATTTTTTGATCACCCTGTCTCTAAACCGCCCATCCCAATTTTTCCATCAAGCATTAGTACTCACTCTCAGCTACCTGTATATAAAATTTGGGTGAAATTGAAGGGGGGGGCATTTCACGAAATTCGCTCTTGAATTTAGTCATTTATTTTTCTAAAAAAATACATGAAACTATACATAAAATACATGATTATTGATGCACTGATCAGAAACCTTATTTAAATGAAAGCTTACACTATCCTGAGCAAAAGAAATCAAACTTGAAGTTTCTACGGCAAACCTGAGAGAAGATACTATAATTTATAACCTAATGCGTGTCATTCAAAGTGGAGCCGCATGTGGCGTACAGGGAGATTTTTAAAATCGCGTAATTTCTGAACCCCTTGACCAATCTCAAAAAAGTTGTCATTTTTGTAATTAGCATCAAAAGTTCTATAAGTATACTGAATTTCATCAAAATCGGAGATGGTGGGTGACATTTTCACAAAATTCTGGATGATTTGACATGGAATGACCCTTATTATCTAACTACTTAATATTGTGTGAATGGAAATGTTTAGCATTCATTTGAAAACTCTTAACATCGAATGGTCTCTGGAGAAAATTATTTTAAAATGTTTATCAGCATTCTCAAGATGTAATAAACAGTGGTCTGAATTACTAATCGGCACTGTTACGTCAGTGGAGTGTACGATATTTGGATCATCCACTCTGCTTTTCACAGTGTGCCAAGACGACAGAGGTCCAGGTTCGAATCCCGGCGTGAGCACGGGTGTTCTTTGTCAGTGTCCCTTCACAGAAGCGTGCGGTAAGGAAAGGCGGGGCAAGCGCCGCTTGCGTTGTTTTTTAAAACACTTTTGATATTTAAAGTTCGTGTTTTTCAATGCCTCTATACACATTAGAATGGAATTTATTTACTATAAGATATTTACATTGCAGAATTTTCATGTCCTCTATTTTCTGTTCTTTTGGCTTGAAACATAAACAGGCTACACCCTTGACGACGTTGGGCGATGCGGCACGATTGGCCGCGTTTAGAAGAAGAGGACTGCTCGCCTTTCTTCTCGCTTTTCGAGTGACTTACGCAGTTCTTGCATGGACACTGTCCATCCCCGTTTACGAGGAAAAAAGACCGAGGGCAAGCAACACCAAGACCGCATCTGTCTTTGGCAAGGGTGGTGGAAAAAATTCGTCCACACGGCCACAAGTGTTGCTAACTTCCAGAATTTTCTGTGCATCTGTAGCACCACCTAACGCGGTACGATTTTCATGTTTGATACTCTATAGTAATTAACAAATTACATTATGAAGTTAGCGAGTGATCACAAGTCGTATGCTATTTATAAGAAATGAAATCACAGCCGGTACTTGAACATATTCGTCATGTGGTCGGTTACTCGGAAATATGGAGGGTATGTAACACTGCAGGTTAGGGTGAAAAGGAAGGTTAATTTAGAAGCGTGGGTGCTGCTGTTGCGTGTTGTTTTTTACTGTGATATTGTGCTGTTCTTTTCTGTTCTTTGTGTCGTGTTTTTGTACCTGGTGTAAAAGTACATTGAAAATTTCCGCCAGGGTTGACATACCAGAAGAGTCATCAATTTGCAGTGCTGCAGGTAAGGCCTTGATTAGGGACCTTCTTTCAAAACCATTCAGTTCGAGAACATATGGTGTAAAGTTGGAGCTTGTGATTGTGAGTCGAGCGACCGTGTCCTGAACTGTACAAAACCAAACCAACTAAGAAAGATGGGAAAGTTTTCATTAGGCAGTTTAAAACATCTCAGTAAGTAGTGTAATTGGGCCGTTTCAAAGTAGTACTTAGTAGGTATGCTCTTTTTTTATCAATTGAATATTATTTTTTGACATATTTTGACAATTTTTTGTCAACGTTTTATCGTTTAGCGATGTTTTTAGTACAATTTTCAATGCATTTCATTTTTTTCCCACCTCGTACTTAGTAGGTATGCATTTGTAGCCTCTTTTTTTATCAATTGAATATCAGTTTTTGACATATTTTGACAATTTTTTGTCGATGTTTTAGCGGTTAGCGATGTTTTTAGTAAAATTTTTTTTTTCTCCCTTTTTTTCCCACTCATACTTGGTAGGTATGTATTTGTATCCTTTTTTTTATCAATTGAATATTAGTTTTTGACATATTTTGACAATTTTTTGTCGATGTTTTAGCGGTTAGCGATGTTTTAGTAAAATTTCCTTTTTTTTCCCTTTTTTTTCCCACTCACACTTGGTATGAATGCCACGATCTTACGTGATATAATTTAACCTATCCTTTTTTATTACGTGCTAAACTACACGAGAGCCTCTACTAGTAGTGCAGGTGCCCCGGTTGAAGGACATCAATTGGGGTTCAAAAATACCTCAAAAACTCATTTTTTCTCCACGTTCTGCGCCTTATTTATTGTGCTGACGATGTTTCACAGCGAAGAAAATAGCACCAAAACATCAAAAACTCATTTTACTCATTTGGGGTTCACCAAAACCTCAAAAACTTATTTTTATTAATTGAGGTTCACCAAAACCTAAAAAAAAAAACTTACTTTCTCTCCACGTTTCGTGCCTTTATTCGTTGCACTGACACAGCGTGATGAGTAAATAATGCACTTTCTCATCCTTGAAGGATGAATGCACCTTATCGTAATTTTCCAAGTCCCGGTCAAATGTTTATATATCGTGATCTTTGTAAACCTACCTCTCGGGAACGATGTGCCACACGCGCGTGCGTGCTTCTCATTACTTCCGTATTGTGATGCAAGCTAACAAACAAATATTTTTTTTTATTTTTTTAAGATTCCTGGCCCCTAACCCCACTTCCGGTTGCTATTTTGGATTTCCGAGCATAGGTTCTATTCATATTTTACTTACATATAGGCGTACGTGATGAATCCGCAAACAGATTTTTCCTAAGTCTTACCGTTTCCAAGATAACCCCACTTCCGGTTGCTATTTTGGATTTCCGAACATAGGTTTTATTCATATTTTTTCTCACGTATAGGCGTACGTGATGAATTCGCAAACAGATTTCTCCTAAGTCTTACTGTTTCCAAGATAACCCCACTTCCGGTTGCCATTTTGGATTTCCGAGCATAGGTTCTATTCATATTTTTTCTCACATATGGGTGTACATGATGAATCACCAAACAGATTTTTCCTAAGTCTTACTGTTTCCAAGATAACACCACTTCCGGTTGCTATTTTGGATTTCCGAGCATAGGTTCTATTCATATTTTACTTACATATAGGTGTACATGATGAAACACCAAACAGATTTTTCCTAAGTCTTACTGTTTCCAAGATAACCCCACTTCCGGTTGCCATTTTGGATTTCCGAGCATAGGTTCTATTCATATTTTACTTACATATAGGCGTACGTGATGCATATGCAAACAGATTTTTCCTAAGTCTTACCGTTTCCAAGATAACACCACTTCCGGTTGCCATTTTGGATTTCCGAACATAGGTTCTATTCATATTTTTTCTCATGTATAGGTGCACATGACGAATTCGCAAACAGATTTTTAACAAGTCTTACCGTTTCCAAGATAACCCCACTTCCGGTCGTCATTTTTGATTTCCGAACATAGGTTCTATTTATACTTTTTCTCACGTATAGGCGTACATGATGAATTCGCAAACAGATTTTTCTCAAGTCTTATTTTCCTAAGTCTTACCGTTTCCAAGATAACCCCACTTCCGGTTGCCATTTTGGATTTCCGAGCATAGGTTCTATTTACATTTTACTCACGTATAGGTGTACATGACGAATCCGCAAACATATTTTTTCTAAGTCTTACTGTTTCCAAGATAACCCCACTTCCGGTTGCCATTTTAGATTTCCGAGCATAGGTTCTATTTATATTTAATTCACGTATAGGTGTACATGATGAATCTGCAAACAGATTCTTGCTAAGTCTTACCGTTTCCAAGATAATCCCACTTCCGGTCGCTATTTTGGATTTCCGAACATAGGTTCTATTCATATTTTTTCTCACGTATAGGTGTACATGATGAATCCCCAAACAGATTTTTCCTAAGTCTTACCGTTTCCAAGATAACCTCACTTCTGGTTGCTATTTTGGATTTCCGAACATAGGTTCTATTCATATTTTACTTACATATAGGTGTACGTGATGAATCCGCAAACAGATTTTTCCTAAGTCTTACTGTTTCTAAGATAACCTCACTTCCGGTTGCTATTTTGGATTTCCGAACATAGGTTCTATTCATACTTTTTCTCACGTATAGGTGTACATGATGAATCTGCAAACAGATTTTTCCTAAGTCTTACCGTTTCCAAGATAACCTCACCTCCGGTTGCCATTTTTGATTTCCGCAAACAGATTTTTTCTAACTCATGAATTGGAGGGTTCTATGACAACCTATATTAATTCTCGTAAGAGAACAGAAAACACAAAAAAAAAAAAACAATACTGTGGTCACTACAACAAATAGTCTTCTTCAACCCCAATCCAACAACCCAAAAATCATCATCCTAACTAGAACCATGTAACTATCTGCCATCTGTTAGAGGTTTTGTGAACTAAGTGGTGCTTTGTTTGTGTGTAAAAAAATGCAATGCTTTTTGCACTTGGTTATCATCACCTAACATGTTATTAATTGTTTTTTAAAATTAATTACAACTGAAAACTAATAATTAATATTATCTAAAGTTACTAATTAATATTATACAAATAATTGATATATTCTTTTTGTTCTTGTTGCTAGTGTTGGGTAATTATAGTTGTTGCAAAATATAGCTCTCGCGTATGACAGTTTCTGAGTTTTGTTGGGTATATATAGACGAATCGAAATTTTACATGGTATGTTAAATTGTATGTTAGGGTACATGGTAGGAGAAATTATTGTATATTAGAGTGCTTTTTTAATGATTTGCCTATAACTGCATACAGGCAGCCGTAAATTTAGCATAAAATATCCTGATCCTGTTTCTTCTAGCGTGTGCGACGTTTGTTGTGGTGGCCTCATTGGGGGAAATGTGATTCTCCCATGATGTCATCTGACTTACTAGCATATGCGATACGAAGAACAGGTGTGTATGTGGCTTACTAGGATTAGGCTCATGGTAATGAGGTCCTAGTAGCTGAAACGTTATCGGGGTATTTTGCAAAAAATTTCCTTAAACAGTTAACAAATATAATATATATTTTTTAAATTCAGACATTAGATGGATTTTACAAATATATTTAAAAAAAAAAATAGGTTAGGCTTCTACAGCTTGCCAAGCATGGTGCTCTTGCATAACCTCTTATCAGTCTGTAAGTCAGCAACAAGCAACCCGTGCTAGAGGTAGATGCTCTTGACATTATGAAAAATAAAAGCTTGAGTAACTTTTTTTTTTGTGTTTTCTGATTAGTTAAAAAAATACGTAATGTGATGACTCATATCTTCTGATTGCGCGACAAGTTATTACGTAACATTGTGATGATTCATATCTAATGCCCTTCGTTGTATTAACTATAAGGGAGTAAACTATTACACAACATATTGCAACAAGTTATGACGTAATGTGATGAGTCATATCTAACGTGGCGTCTTCTGATTGGTTAATTATTACAGATGTTTTCAATACGGTTTGCGTTTTTATTATAAAAGACGGCATACACGGCAGACCAGTCAATCTCGTGAGAGCAGCCGAAGAGTACGGACGATCTGTTGCTGTGCTTCTTGTTTTTTGTAAAAAAAAATAGGTATTTAACTTTTTTTGCAGCTACATACCATCTATTATTTCAAGTTCAAAGGTGTTTCACGTGGTTTTTCATAGTAATTTCAACCAGATTGAATTTTGATGTGATCGTGCATTTTCTATTTCACCTCAAGAAATTCTATATAAATAACATACCTGAAAATTGTATCGCTATATACTAGACTTTTTGATTTCTGTGATTTTCGAAAAAGCAATGGCATCCACCACCAGTTTCAATCGTAAAAATGATAAAACTGAATGTGTTACTTGTGGGAAGCTAATCTCAAGGAACAATTTATCGGTACACAGGGCAAGATGTAGCGAAACAGCTTCGAGTTTAAATCGTTTGTTACCTTCTAAGTCTTGTGCTCGATGCGGAAAGATGATTAGCATTACAAATTTAAGTAAACACCTCAAAATTTGCAAACCATCGACCGGACAAGCATCGAAAAGGAAAATCGATGATTCAGAAACGGAAGCTTCCACTTCCAAGCAAATTAAATTATCTAATGAACGCAAACCAATTAGATCTGCATTCAACGACCAACTCCAGGATTTTTCAATTAAGTCAGAACCAGGCCGTGACATTCTAAGTTTCTTGAACGAAACGAAAACATCTGTACTAAATATTTTGAAATATAAACTTGAAAACAACTCTATAAAAGTATATGTTGTTCTGTTTTCTGAATACGAGAAAGTTGATGGCACAACGAGTATTTTTTATCATCGTACAAAAAACCAGACACTTTATTTTGCTGACGTCGAAAATTTGGACAACTTCTATTATAAAGTTTCCAACGAGCTGGTTAAGAAACACGACGATTTCGAGGCTAAAGGGTCGGGATGGTCTCTGTGTGGAAGTCCTCACATGTTAACTGTTTACGTGAACCGATTCTCGCCTCTTCGTGCTTCCAGCTACGTTCCTCTTCCACCGAACATTCAACACAAGAGGGCTGTGTTAAATATACAGAACGGCGATAAAAAATGTTTTTTTTGGTGTGTGTTGGCTGCACTGCATCCTGTTTATTGGTCAAATAATCCAGAACAGGTTTATAATTACAAACAATACGAGACCGAGTTTGAAAGTGTAATGTCTGATATTGAATACCCGGTGACATTGTCGGATATAACAAAGTTCGAAAATCGTGCAGGAAAACGCATCGCTATTAATGTATATTTCTTCACGTCAGATAAATATCTCGTGCATCCCGTCAGGATAAGCGATATCGACGATGACGATGCTCGTGTAATAAATCTTCTTCTAATTTCAAACGAGGATGTTCATCACTACACGCTAATTCGTTCTCTATCACGTTTGGTCAAAAGTCAAACAACCAAGCGTGAACATTGCATCGAAGTTTGCCCGAGATGCCTAACCACGTTCGACGACCGTGACCGACGTGATCATCAAAATCTTCATAGTCGTCAAATTGCTATCGATAAACTTGCCGAACATAAAATTTATTGCGGTGACAACAGACCGGCTAGAATGTTGATGCCCGAAACGAACGAAGTCGAAGAATTCAAAATGCACAAGGCATTGTTAGAACATCCGGCCATCATCGTTGCTGATTTCGAGGCGTTCCTCAAACCACTCTCGTACTGCGAACCGGATCCCGAACTTTCCTCCACAATGCCGTACCAGCTTCATCAACCAAACAGTTTCGGCTATGTTGTTGTGCGACGTGATAAAATAAATGAAGCATATATATATCGCGGACCAAATGTAATCGAACACTTCCTGGAAAAAATGGTGGAGGAGGTTGAGGTAATTGGTAGCGTACTGCTTACATCAAAACCGATGGCACCTTTAACTGAAAATGAACTTCAAAATTACAATTCCACTGAGGTGTGTCCGGTATGTGATCAAAGTTTCACTGATGAGAACAAAAAAATATTCCACCACGATCATTTCAGCGGAAACTACATAGGTGGAATTTGCAACACGTGCAATCTTAAAATCCAGAAACCTAAATTCATCCCCATACTCTTTCACAACGGAAGCGGATATGATTTTCACCACCTGGTGAGACATCTTGGCTACGATCCGAAACGTATAGGTGTCTTGGCCGAGAATGAAGAATGCTACATTAGTCTCAGCAAGCAAGTGTCGATTCCGGGAACGAAAAATACAATCGAGATGCGCTTCCTGGATTCGTATAGATTTCTCTCTGCAAGTCTGGATGCATTAGCGAACAAACTCACCGACGATCAATTTAAAATAACTAGAGCTAGTTTTCCCAACGTAGACATAGAACTCGTTAGACGTAAAGGGATTTATTCTTACGAATATGTTAGTGATGGTTCTAAATTTAACGACGACGCTCTCCCACTTCCAAGAGAATTTTACAGCAGACTCAGAGAGAAAGGAATCACGGACGAAGAATACCAACACGCGCAACTCATGTGGGAGAAATTAGAATGTAGGACACTCGGAGACTACCACGACGCATACTTAAAATTAGATGTGACGATACTCGCGGATGTTTTTCAAGCGTTCAGGAAAACGGCAACGAATATTTACAAATTAGATCCAGCGTATTTCTACAGCCTACCGGGATTAGCGTGGTCGGCAATGTTATTCCAGACAAAGGTCAAGCTGGAACTGATATCGGACGTTGACATGTTACTTTTCATCGAAAGAGGGATACGAGGTGGAATGGTGCAATGCGTACAGAGACATGCAAAAGCTAATAACGTACACATGAAAGAAGATTACGATTCAAATCGAGCATCGAATTACATCTTCTACGCCGACGTTAATAATCTCTACGGACATGCCATGGTTCAGAAACTTCCTTACGGGGGATTCGAATGGTTAGATCCCACTTCGATAGATATTATTCATTTCGACGATAGCGAGTGTGGTTTCTTCGCAGAGGTAGATCTCCAATTCTCCGACCACCTGCACGACACGTTTTCGGATTTGCCTCCGACTCCCGAAATCAAATGTCCACCCGACTCGGTTCAAGACAAGCTTTTGTTAACATTGGACCCTAAACAGAGATACGTCGTCCACTACAAGAATCTCCGGTTTTTGATTGGGAAGGGTGTTCAGATAGTAAATGTTAGAAGAATACTAAAGTTTAAACATTCCACGTGGTTAAGACCTTACATAGAAACTAACACACAACATAGAACAGCTGCCACTTCCGATTTAGACAAGGACTTCTTTAAATTAATGAACAATGCGGTGTACGGAAAGACCATGGAGAATGTTAGAAAGCACGTAGACGTGAAATTAATTTCCGATAAGAATAAATGTCGGAAGTGGATAGCCAATCCTAGATTCAAGTCGAGAAAAATTTACAACGAGAATTTGGCACTTTTCAATCTAGATATAAAATTGATGAAATTCAGAAAACCAATTTACGTTGGCGCAACGGTTCTCGACTTGTCGAAACTTTACATGTTCGAATTTCATTACGACGTGATGAAACCCTTCTACAATGATAAAATATCACTTTTGTACACGGACACCGACAGCTTCATTTACAGCATACAAACACCTAACCTCTACGAAGACATAAAAAATCCTTCCATGCTTGAGTATTTCGATACTTCTGCGTATCCTCAACCCAACAGATTTGGAATTCCATCTCGTAACAAAAAAGTCCTAGGTAAGCTGAAAGATGAATGTAACGGTGATATTATTGTCGAGTTCGCGGGTTTGCGTTCGAAGATGTATGCCATGAGAACAGAGAGTAGCGTCACGAAGAAAGCAAAAGGTGTGGGCAAAAATACGGTGGAGAACAAACTCACCTTCCACGATTACATCGATTGCCTTTACTCACAATCGACGATACTAAGTATAGAACAAAGAATCCAAAGTGTAGACCACGTGATTACAACAAACGAAGTTAGGAAAGTAGCATTAGATCCGCATGACGATAAAAGATGTATTTTGTCTTGTGGAATCCACACGTTGCCTTGGGGACACTATCGTTTAGAAATTAGTAAAAATTGTAGGCAATGCAAATGAAAAAAAAAATAAACTTAAATAACTCTAACTAAAATAAAATAAAAAAAAAACTTTAACTGTCTCAAATTATCACATGCACAATAAATAACTAGCAAGGACAATGAATCTCTTTGGTTTCCGAAAGCAAACAATGGAGACTGTACACAGCACGGCAGATCATGAATCTCTACCTTCCATGTTATCTAAACTCAACGGCCTGTTGATCAATCAATTTTCGGAACGCTGCTCTTCTTGCTGGAACAGTGACGATTTCCGATTCGCGACGATCGACATGACGAGGAAACCCAACGACGGAAAATACAGAAACAAAATCAACGACTTTCTAAACGTTGCAACGTTTCTCACGTTGTGAGAAACGTTGCAACGTTTAGAAAGTCGTTGATTTTGTTTCTGTATTTTCCGTCGTTGGGTTTCCTCGTCATGTCGATCGTCGCGAATCGGAAATCGTCACTGTTCCAGCAAGAAGAGCAGCGTTCCGAAAATTGATTGATCAACAGGCCGTTGAGTTTAGATAACATGGAAGGTAGAGATTCATGATCTGCCGTGCTGTGTACAGTCTCCATTGTTTGCTTTCGGAAACCAAAGAGATTCATTGTCCTTGCTAGTTATTTATTGTGCATGTGATAATTTGAGACAGTTAAAGTTTTTTTTTTATTTTATTTTAGTTAGAGTTATTTAAGTTTATTTTTTTTTTCATTTGCATTGCCTACAATTTTTACTAATTTCTAAACGATAGTGTCCCCAAGGCAACGTGTGGATTCCACAAGACAAAATACATCTTTTATCGTCATGCGGATCTAATGCTACTTTCCTAACTTCGTTTGTTGTAATCACGTGGTCTACACTTTGGATTCTTTGTTCTATACTTAGTATCGTCGATTGTGAGTAAAGGCAATCGATGTAATCGTGGAAGGTGAGTTTGTTCTCCACCGTATTTTTGCCCACACCTTTTGCTTTCTTCGTGACGCTACTCTCTGTTCTCATGGCATACATCTTCGAACGCAAACCCGCGAACTCGACAATAATATCACCGTTACATTCATCTTTCAGCTTACCTAGGACTTTTTTGTTACGAGATGGAATTCCAAATCTGTTGGGTTGAGGATACGCAGAAGTATCGAAATACTCAAGCATGGAAGGATTTTTTATGTCTTCGTAGAGGTTAGGTGTTTGTATGCTGTAAATGAAGCTGTCGGTGTCCGTGTACAAAAGTGATATTTTATCATTGTAGAAGGGTTTCATCACGTCGTAATGAAATTCGAACATGTAAAGTTTCGACAAGTCGAGAACCGTTGCGCCAACGTAAATTGGTTTTCTGAATTTCATCAATTTTATATCTAGATTGAAAAGTGCCAAATTCTCGTTGTAAATTTTTCTCGACTTGAATCTAGGATTGGCTATCCACTTCCGACATTTATTCTTATCGGAAATTAATTTCACGTCTACGTGCTTTCTAACATTCTCCATGGTCTTTCCGTACACCGCATTGTTCATTAATTTAAAGAAGTCCTTGTCTAAATCGGAAGTGGCAGCTGTTCTATGTTGTGTGTTAGTTTCTATGTAAGGTCTTAACCACGTGGAATGTTTAAACTTTAGTATTCTTCTAACATTTACTATCTGAACACCCTTCCCAATCAAAAACCGGAGATTCTTGTAGTGGACGACGTATCTCTGTTTAGGGTCCAATGTTAACAAAAGCTTGTCTTGAACCGAGTCGGGTGGACATTTGATTTCGGGAGTCGGAGGCAAATCCGAAAACGTGTCGTGCAGGTGGTCGGAGAATTGGAGATCTACCTCTGCGAAGAAACCACACTCGCTATCGTCGAAATGAATAATGTCTATCGAAGTGGGATCTAACCATTCGAATCCCCCGTAAGGAAGTTTCTGAACCATGGCATGTCCGTAGAGATTATTAACGTCGGCATAGAAGATGTAATTCGATGCTCGATTTGAATCGTAATCTTCTTTCATGTGTACGTTATTAGCTTTTGCATGTCTCTGTACGCATTGCACCATTCCACCTCGTATCCCTCTTTCGATGAAAAGTAACATGTCAACGTCCGATATCAGTTCCAGCTTGACCTTTGTCTGGAATAACATTGCCGACCACGCTAATCCCGGTAGGCTGTAGAAATACGCTGGATCTAATTTGTAAATATTCGTTGCCGTTTTCCTGAACGCTTGAAAAACATCCGCGAGTATCGTCACATCTAATTTTAAGTATGCATCGTGGTAGTCTCCGAGTGTCCTACATTCTAATTTCTCCCACATGAGTTGCGCGTGTTGGTATTCTTCGTCCGTGATTCCTTTCTCTCTGAGTCTGCTGTAAAATTCTCTTGGAAGTGGGAGAGCGTCGTCGTTAAATTTAGAACCATCACTAACATATTCGTAAGGATAAATCCCTTTACGTCTAACGAGTTCTATGTCTACGTTGGGAAAACTAGCTCTAGTTATTTTAAATTGATCGTCGGTGAGTTTGTTCGCTAATGCATCCAGACTTGCAGAGAGAAATCTATACGAATCCAGGAAGCGCATCTCGATTGTATTTTTCGTTCCCGGAATCGACACTTGCTTGCTGAGACTAATGTAGCGTTCTTCATTCTCGGCCAAGACACCTATACGTTTCGGATCGTAGCCAAGATGTCTCACCAGGTGGTGAAAATCATATCCGCTTCCGTTGTGAAAGAGTATGGGGATGAATTTAGGTTTCTGGATTTTAAGATTGCACGTGTTGCAAATTCCACCTATGTAGTTTCCGCTGAAATGATCGTGGTGGAATATTTTTTTGTTCTCATCAGTGAAACTTTGATCACATACCGGACACACCTCAGTGAAGAATGAACT